>NC_057800.1:237834243-238134243 GCF_018294505.1 Triticum aestivum
CTTAGTTTAGATTTGCTTTGTGTGAACGCCACCTGTTTGGTTTCTATATCATACTCCCACCATTCCTAAATATTTGTCTTTTTAGAGATTTCAACAAGTGACTACATACGGAACAAAATGAGTGAATCTACACTCTAAAATATGTCTATATACATCCGTATGTGGTAGTCCATTTGAAATCTCTAAAAAGACAAATATTTAGGAACGGAGGGAGTATATGGGAATTATGCAATGCCATCTTCTTTAGCCAGGCATCATATACGTGAATCATGCAATGCCATCCTGTTTAGCCAGTCATCGTATATGTGAATTGTATCGTGCCATATTTTTTTCCATAATGTATTCCATTTGTCAACAATGTTTATACATTCATCTACTCTTCCTGTGCATCAGCCATTTGAGTCGGTCATGGGAAAATCTGGAGTGAAAACAAGGTCTTCTGAGCAGTCAGTGCTACCTGTCGATGCAGATTTCTTGCTGGTTACAGATACCTCCTCAAAGGAGGATTCAGAGAGAGATGACCAGTCGTATTCCCCCCCCCCCCCGAGGTGCATGCTCTAACTTGGCTGGGTTATATTGCTCATATCATGCATATGGTGTCTTGCATTGCCATGCCATCTGCTTAGATTAGACATGCTTTGTGTGAATGCCTCCTGTTTGCTTTCTATATTAGATATGTGAATTATGCAATGCCATGTTTTTCAGCCAGTTATCATATATGTGAATTATGCACTGCCATGGAGCCAGGCATCATATATGTGAATTATCGCATGCCATCTTTTTTTTCATTACGTATTCCATTTGTTGACAATCTATGTATATTGAACTACTCTTCATGTCTATCAGCCTTTTGAGCTGGTTATGGAATAATCTGGAGTGAAAACAAGGTCTTCAGAGCAGGCAATGGTACCCGTTGAAGCATATATCTCGATGGTTACAGGGACCTCCTCAGAGGAGGATTTAGAGACAGATGACCAGTCCTATATCCCACCTGAGGTGTATGCTCTAAGTTGCAATGTTTATATTTCTCATATGATGCATATGGTGTCTTGCATTGCTTAGTTTAGACATCATATGCACAATATTGAATTCTATCTGCTTAGTTTAGAGATCATACATGCGAGTGCCAGCTGCTTAGTATATGAATCAATTATGTCAAATATATCATGCCATCATGTATACTTAGACAACATGTATGTGAATTATTTCATCCCAACCTATTTTAGAAAGACATCATATAGTTTTGTCATGTCATCCTATTTAGGTACTCATCATATGTTGAATTATGCCATTATATCCTGTTAAGTTATCCATCATATATCTGAAACTGTGTCATGCTATCCTGTTTACTTAGGCATCATATATGTGAAATTATGTCATGCTGTCCTGTTTGGTTGGACAACATATATGTGAATTACCACATCTGTCTATCATACAATGTCTTTACGTTCAATTTCTTTTCTTGTTAACAGCCATTTGAATTGGAGGGGGTGATGGCAGTATCTAAGGGAGCAGAAACCCGTTCTTCACAAAAGACAGTGCTACCCGTCGATGCAGATAGAACCATGGTTGTACTGGCCCACAAACTAGCCCCACCACAAATAATCGAGACTCTTCCAGATTGCACACTTACACCGTTGGGTACAGAACCAGCTACAAGCCATCTAACCGCAACCCCAGCGGATAGTAACCCACTTATAGTTGACAAAGCACCATGTCCACCACAGAGTACCCCCACACGAGCAGTTTGTAAAGCTACTACAGTGCCCAAAGCACGAAGACCACCATAGCTAACCAAAACTCCACGTTTAAAGCAGAAGAGCTACTGTTCTCAGGTCAGATTCCGTAGCTATGGTCCATACTCCTTTGCTGTCGCATAACTGTATTTACTCATACCAGCTACTTTCGAATTTGAAGGACCAATAGAAACTCCAATGGCGCAACAGGTATGTTTTAAACCTATTTCTTTAACTGGATTGATGTTCTAACTTCTTTCTCTATGTTGATTTCAGTTTAAGTTGTATAAACAGTTATGTTCTCATGTGATGCACATTACAAGTGCTGCCAATGATGTGTAGTTTCTCACACTTATATTCTGTCTATGTTGTTGTGTCTTAAGAATATATGAGTTGAACTGTGTCTCTATCTTGATTAGGGAACATAAACTGGAATGATATGGACAATACAGTGACCATAGTACATAGATATATGTTTGTTTCATGCTGTTATCCTGTTCACCTTACTACTGAACCGGTTTACCAAAATGAGTTTCGTATACTACAAGCTAAACATGTGATGTGTCTTCTTGTTTATCTTGTAGAATGCAAGCAGAATGTTGGTGAAGAGCACCCCACTATGCAATGGTAGAGAAAGTAATGCAGATAAGGTTCAAGATAGTGAGACAACCCTGTTGGTCTCCAAGAAAGGTGATAAAAACGATCTTGTAGACAGTGAGAAAACCCCACAGTCCTATGTTGAAGTAGTGTTCGAGTTACTGGCCAGTACCGCTGGCACAAGCTCTTCGAACTCGCTGCCTAAATCACTTCGGCTTCTTCAGTCTCAGCTACAAGCTGAAAGGCATCAGTCAGTTGTGCTGCGGCAAGAAGCCGAGGGACTGAGGAAGTCCCTGTAGAATTCAGATGCGTACTTTCTTGTGCAACAGCAAGCGTTGGAGGATTTAAGCGCCAAACAAGAGAAAGTTAATAAGCTTGCTAAGCATCTTGCCAGCATTATGGGTACCCATGATATTGTTTCTTGAACTCTTCTGAAGTGGTTTCTGTTCTGGACTTGTTTTGCTACAATGTTTATATGCTGCTTTGTTCCCTATATTTGCACTGGTGGTGAACATTGATTCCCAGTGGATGTAATATGTGTAATAGCCGTGAGCGCCTATCATAAGTTGCTTGCTTATTTATTTCCTTGTTGTCTTGTTTATTTTTTTGCTTGTAGTCAGTGCAGATCTTTTTCCGCGGTTTGCTACTGGCTGCAATAACCTATTTTTTAAAACTAGGCCACAATAACCATGGGCTAAAATTTACTGTAGTGACACTGGGCCTCCTATGGGCCGTAGAAACAGTGGGCCTTGTATGGACCGTAGAAACATTAGGCCTTCTACGGGTTGTAGAAACAATGGGCCTTCTACGGGCCGTATCATCAATGGGCCTTATACGGGCCGTATGATCGATTGGACAAACACGGGCCAATAACAGGCCGCATTATGGCCATAAACGGGCTAGAGTTGGAATCGTCCGTTCATGGGCCGACCATAACGGGCCACCGTTAATAGGTCGTATTTGATGACGCTATGAAAACGGCCCAACGTATTAACGGACCACAAACGGGCTGACTGTAACCATTGGCTGAATTTGGCCCACAAGCAGAAAATGATAGTAATGAGCCATAAGTAAACGAATGCTGGAAATGAGCCCAAGAATAAATGGGCTCTGAGAAGACCGAAAGATAACATGGGCTGGAAATGGCCCAACGGAATAACGGGCCGTTAATGGGTATAAAGTGATACACTGTTCATTACGGGCTAGTTTCACCAAGGGCCGTTAGTGGGTGTAAAGTGATACACTGTTCATTACGGGCCAGTTTCACCACGGGCCATTAATAGGCCAAGAGTTACATAGGGCCTCATATGGGCCGAAAGACGTCATGGGCCATACATGGGCCAGAAGTGAAAACGGGCTGGAATCATATTGGATGGCCCAGATGACGCTACTGGGCCTAATTCGGATAGGGCGTAATGGGCCTTGGGTTAGCGGGTTGTAAATGGGCTATATGCGAACAGGCCGTTAACAGGCTTTCCATAGGCCAGCCCGGCACCTTTTGACCAAGTCAAACGGGCCGTCCTTTTCACAGGAATGGGCCTCTGTTGGGCCGTGCCACGTGTCGACGTATCATAGGCGCCTTATGTCCAATGAGTGGATGACATCTGTCCCGACGATGAGCTGACACGTGTTTCCTCCAGCCAATGATGATTTTACACGTGGAAATCCCCATTGGTCGGGGCTGTTAACGGGTTATCGGATCCAAAACCCAACTCGATAGCTTAACGGCATTCTGTTACGGTGGATGCCACCTGTCGGTCACCCTTGATGAAAGCACTTCTGTGACGCGCGATTTATTTTCATGGAAGTGCACACTTCCGTGATGATAATTTTGGTAATGTCATGGAACACTTCTACGATAGCACATGTATGACTATCTTGATTCTATCATAAAATCATCATGGATGTACATGCATGACAAAAAACGCGACCTACTGTGACAAACACGTATCATCACGGAAGTGTATTTATTTTGTAGTGTCAGCAGGTGTCAGGCAAGTGGGATTCCAAGGACCCTCTCATGGCGGCTTATCGTCGAGAGGTGGACGCTGTGGCTGGACACTTCAAGGGGTATCAAGCGGAACACATTGATCACAGAAAGAATGAAGCGGCGGATGCCTTAAGCCGGTTGGGATCGCGGCGTAAGCCGATGCCACCTAACACCTTTTTAGATGTTTTACATAACCCTTCTGTCAAGTTGCCTACAGAGGAAGACTTGGTCCTTCCTGACCTGGAGGCGCAGATGGTGGCGGTCTTCATGTCATACCAGATTGGACAGTGCCATATTTGGCTTACATGACCCGGGGTGAGTTGCCAGAGGATGAGACCCTGGCAAGACAGATAACCAGGTGGTCTAAGTCAATGACAATTTCCAATAGTGAATTATATGATCGTAGTGTCACTGGGGCATTTCAGTGATGTGTCTCTCGTGAAGAAGTTCAAGAGATTCTTCGTGAGATCCATGAGGGAGATTGTGGCCAACATGCTGGCTCAAAATCTCTAGTGGCCAAAGCTTTTCGTCATGGCTTTTTCTGGTTAATGGCTCATGCTGATGCAGAGGATCTGGTCAGTAGGTGCGATGGATGTCAAAAGTTTACACAACAAGCACACGTATCGGCTCAAGAACTATGGATGATTCCAATCACTTGGCTATTTTCGGTTTGGGGGCTTGATATGGTTGGACCTTTCAAAAGATCCAAGGATAAAAAGACACATCTTTTGGTGGCAGTTAACAAATTCACGAAATTGGTTGAGGCAGAGCCAGTGAGCAAGTGTGATGCAGCCACGGCAGTTCAGTTCATGAAAAAGGTGATCTTTCGCTTTGGTTTTCCACACAACATTATAACTGACAATGGCACTAATCTGTCCAAAGGTGCTATGGAGGAGTTTTGTCAATGTGAGCATATCCGACTTGATGTTTCGTCAATAGCTCACCCCCAATCCAATGGTCAAGCTGAGAGAGCAAATCAGGAAATCCTAAAAGGTCTCAAGCCCCGGCTTATGGTTCCCTTACAACGGACGTCGGGTTGTTGGGTAGAGGAATTGCCCTCGGTGCTGTGGAGTATCAATACCACTCCTAACAGGTCTACGGGTTACACACCTTTCTTCATGGTTTATGGAGCAGAAGCAGTTCTACCTAGTGACATCCGTCATGACTCGCCTCGAGTGGCGGCTTACGTTGAAGCTGATAATGAACAAGACCGACAGGATGCACTTGACTTGTTAGATGAGGAGAGAGATTTGGCGGCGACTCGATCAACAATTTATCAACAGGACCTGTGCCGTTTTCACAGCTGCCAGGTTAAGTCCAGAACCTTTCAACAAGGTGACCTGGTGCTCCGGCTCATCCAGGATCTGTCCGATGCACACAAGCTATCCCCACCTTGGGAAGGACCCTTTGTGGTTAGCAAGAACTTAAACAACGGGTCATATTACCTCATTGACGTTCAAGAGCACAAAGACTCACGTAAGTCGGAGGAGGAGACCTGCCGGCCATGGAACATTTCTCAGCTTCGGCCATACTATACTTAAGCCACCGATTCCCATAATGTACATACTTTCATGATGTATATATTATGATAAGTAATAAAGCAGGACCTCTGTCCTTTTCCCTTTCAATGATCATATATCTTTATTATTTTCATTATTATTTAAAATGACCAAAAGGGGCCTGATCGTATCTGAATCTAGCTTAACCCTTTTGGTCCGGCTCATGATCGTATTCGAATCTAGCCGTTAACATCATGGTCACTTGGGGGCTTTCTGTTCAAACATAGGTCGTATTCGAACCAAAGAGAACATAGCTACCGTAACCCTCTTGATCGGCTCAAAGCCAAACTCACTAGGTGGCTTCTTGATCGTATCCGAATCATAGCTTAACCCCTTTTGGGCCCGACTTGGATCGTATTCGAATCAGGGTCGTTAAAAACCTCTCAAGGTCATTTGGGGGCTTCCTATTCAAACATAGGTCGTATTCGAACCAAAGAGAACATAGCTGTCGGTACCCTCTTGATCGGCGCAAGGCCAAAACCATGGGGGGCTATATGATTGATAACCCACAAGTATAGGGGATCGCAACAGCTTTCGAGGGTAGAGTATTCAACCCAAATTTATTGATTCGACACAAGGGGAGCCAAAGAATATTCTCAAGTATTAGCAGCTGAGTTGTCAATTCATCCACACCTGGAAACTTAGTATCTGCAGAAAAGTGTTTAGTAGCAAAGTAATATGATAGTGGTGGTAGTGGCAACAAAAGTAAAGACAGCAAAAGTAATGTTTTTGGTATTTTGTAGTGATTGTAATAGTAGCAACGGGAAAGTAAATAAGCGTAAACCAGTATATGGAAAACTCGTAGGCACCGGATCAGTGATGGATAATTATGCCGGATGCGGTTCATCATGTATCAGTCATAACATAGGGTGACACAGAACTAGCTCCAATTCATCAATGTAATGTAGGCATGTATTCCGTATATAGTCATACGTGCTTATGGAAAAGAACTTGAATGAATCTTTTGTCCTACCCTCCCGTGGTAGCGGGGTCCTATTGGAAACTTAGGGATATTAAGGCCTCCTTTTAATAGAGAACCGGAATAAAGCATTAGCACATAGTGAATACATGAACTCCTCAAACTATGGTCATCACCGGGAGTGGTCCCGATTATTGTCACTTCGGGGTTGCCGGATCATAACACATAGTAGGTGACTATAGACTTGCAAGATAGGATCTAGAACTCACAGATATTCATGAAAACATAATAGGTTCAGATCTGAAATCATGGCACTCGGGCCCTAGTGACAAGCATTAAGCATAGCAAAGTCATAGCAACATCAATCTCAGAACATAATGGATACGAGGGATCAAACCCTAACAAAATTAACTCGATTACATGATAAATCTCATCCAACCCATCACCGTCTAGCAAGCCTACGATGGAATTACTCACGCACGGCGGTGAGCGTCATGAAATTGGTGATGGAGGATAGTTGATGATGACGACGGCGATGAATCCCCCTCTCCGGAGCCCTGAATGAACTCCAGATCAGCCCTCCCAAGAGGTTTTAGGGCTTGGCGGCGGCTCCGTATCGTAAAACGCGATGATTTCTTCTCTCTGATTTTTTCTCTCTCCTAAAGAAAATATATAGAGTTGGAGTTGGCGTCGGCGGGTTTCCAGGGGGCCCATGAGGTAGGGGGCGCGCCCTAGGGGGGCATCCCCCGCACTCGTGAGAAGGGTGTGGGCCCCCTGGTCTTCATCTTTGGTGAGGATTTTTTATTATTTTTTCTAAGACGTTCCGTGGAGTTTCAGGTTATTCCGAGAATATTTCTTTTCTGCACATAAAACAACACCATGGCAATTCTGCTGAAAACAGCGTCAGTCCGGGTTAGTTCCATTCAAATCATACAAGTTAGAGTCCAAAACAAGGGCAAAAGTGTTTGGAAAAGTAGATACGACGGAGACATATCAACTCCCCCAAGCTTAAACCCTTGCTTGTCCTCAAGCAATTCAGTTGACAAACTGAAAGAAAGAAAGAAAAACTTTTACAAACTCTGTTTGCTCTTGTTGTTGTAACTATGTCAAGCCAGCATTCAAGTTTTTAGCATAGATCATAACTAACCACATTTGCAATAATTCTTAGGTCTCATAATTACTCATATCAATAGCATAATCAACTAGCAAGTCATAATAATATATCTCGGATGACAACACTTTCTCAAAACAATCATAATATGATATAACAAGATGGTATCTCGCTAGCCCTTTCTAAGACTGCAAAACATAAATGCAGAGCACCTTTAAAGATCAAGGACTGACTAGACATTGTAATTCATGGTAAAAGAGATCCAATTATAGTCATACCCAACATAAATTAATAGTGATGAATGCAAATGACAATTGTGCTCTCCAGCTAGTGCTTTTTAATAAGAGGGTGATGACTCAACATAAAAGTAAATGGATAGGCCCTTCGCAGAGGGAAGCAGGGATTTGTAGAGGTGCCAGAGCTCGGTTTTGCAATAGAGATAAATTGTATTTTGAGTGGTATACTTTCTTGTCAACGTAACAACTAAGAGATGACGATATCTTCCATGCTAAACACATTATAGGCGGTTCTGAAACAGAATGGTAAAGTTTATACTCCCCCTCCACCAACAAACATCAATCCATGGCTTGCTCGAAACAACGAGTGCCTCCAGCATACATCAGGTCCCAAGGGGAGTTTTGTTTGCAATTAGCTTTGATTTAGTTTGCATAAAGCATGGGAGTGGGCATCCCGGTGACCAGCCATTTTCTCGTGCGTGAGGAGCGGAGTCCACTCCTCTTGAGAATAACCCGCCTAACACGGAAGATAAGGACAACCTTGGTTGATACATGAGCTATTCGAGCATACAAAATAGAATGTTTATTTGAAGGTTTAGAGTTTGGCACATACAAATTTACTTGGAACGGCAGGTAGATACGACATATAGGAAGGTATAGTGGACTCATCTGGAATAACTTTGGGGTTTAAGGGATTGGATGTACAAGCAGTATTCCCGCTTAGTACGAGTGAAGGATAGCAAAAGACTGGGAAGCGACCAACTAGAGAGCGACAACAACCATGTACATGCATTAAAATTAATAAAGATTGGATGCAAGCATGAGTAGGATATAATCCACCGTGAACATAAATATCGTGAAGGCTATGTTGATTTGTTTCAACTACATGCGTGAACATGTGCCAAGTCAAGTCACTTAAATCATTCAGAGGAGGATACCAGCCCATCATACCACATCATAACCATTTCAATAACATGTTGGCACACAAGGTAAATCATTATAACTCATAGCTAATCAAGTATGGCACAAGCAACCACGATCTCTAATTCTCATTGCAAACATGTTTATTCATAATAAGCTGAATCAAGAACGAGGGACTCACCATATTTACAAAAACAAAAGAGGTTGAGTTCATACTAGCTTTTCTCATCTCAATCAGTCCATCATATATCATCATAATTGCCGTTCACTTGCACGACCGAACGGTGTGAATAATAATAAGAGTGTACGTGCATTGGACTAAGCTGGAATCTACGAGCATTCAATAAACAGGAGAAGACAAGGCAATATGGGCTCTGGGTTAAATCAACAATAATGCATATAAGAGCCACTTCAACAATTTAATTATGGTCTTCTCCTACTGACCCTCAAAGAAAAGAAAATAAATAAAACTATTTACACGGGAAAGCTCCCAACAAGCAAAAGAAGAACGGGAAATATTTTTGAGTTTTCTTTTTAATTATTACTACTACAGCAGAAAAATAAACTACTACTAATTTTTTTTTGTTTTTCTTAAGGTTTAACAAACACACAAGAGGAAAGCATAAAAAGGAAAATAAACTAGCATGGATGATACAATGAAAAAGTATGAGCACCGACATCTAGCAATGAGTGTGTGTGAACATAAATGTAATGTCGGTGAGAAATACATACTCCCCCAAGCTTAGGATTTTGGCCTAAGTTGGTCTATGGCCACGGCTGGCCTGGCTGATATCCATAATAATAGTTGTTGGGGTCGTACTGTGATGAGGAAGAGTTGGGATCATACTGTTGTGCAGCGGTTATCGCCTGCTGAGCTACATCGTGGAGTCGAGCTACCTCCGGTCTCCTCTCGTACTCTTCTGCCTCCTCTCTGGTAATAACATATCTTCTTTTTGTCTATGAATCAAAGAAGGCAGGAGCAGGGAGAGTAATATGGAAAACACGTCGTTTATCAAAAATTAAACGATATAAGGAGGTGATTCAGGCCTCTCGACAAACTGGTGCGAAGCCATAGAGTTATAATCTAAATATATAGGAGGCAACTCCGTATCACCCTCATGAATGTCTATCTCAAGAAAATGAGCTAAGCGGGTTGCATAAATTCCTCCAAAGGAATCTCCATTATGTCTATTATGATGCAACCTACGAGCTACAATGGCTCCCATATGATAAGATTGGTCTCCTAACACAGCAGTCCTAAGAATGCTAAGATCAGGGACACACATGTGACATGCTTCATCCTTAGCATTTATGCATCTACCGATGAAGAGAGCAAAATAATGTATAGCAGGAAAGTGAATGCTCCCTATGGTAGCCTGCGTTATATCTCTAGATTCCCCCACAGTTATATTAGCAAGAAAGTTTCTAAATTCAGATTTAGGGGGATCCCTAACACTACCCCATGATGGAAGTTTGCAAGCAGAAGTGAAATCCTCTAAGTCCATGGTATAAGATTTGCCATAGAGATCAAACATGACTGAAGGAGAATTACGCGAAGATGAATACTCAAACCTCCTCACAAATGAACTTGTGAGATCATGATACTGGGGGCATTTGTTAGCCTCAAAATCCTCAAGACCGGCATTGCGCAAATATGCTTTGAATTCTTGTTTAATTCCCGCACGGTCCATAAAATTTTCCGACGGCCATTCGCAAGGCCGTACTGGAGCATCTCTTGGTGGATCCTCGTCAGCATCGCGCATAGCAATCCTGGGTCCTTGCTTCTTAGAGGAACCACCTTGGAACATCTTCCTAAGCATATTGTTTTTCTCTGAAAAATTCTGAAATTTTTAGTAACGTCAAACAAAAGTGAACCAACTTCAATAATATTGATAGCAACTACTCCTACAAGTGCCTAGAGCCTATATCAAGCATTAGAACTACTTATAACCATATAAATTTGACATGCAAGCTCAAGAACATGGCCACCTACGCAGAAAAAAATTGCAATGAATAAAGCACTAGAACAAAAACTAATTGGACCAATGGAGGAGTCACATACCAAGGAAAATCTCCCCAAGCAGTTTTGCGAGAGGTGCTTTGAGCAACAAGATCAAAAATCACAGCAAAAGTGGCTGGAACTCGTGCTTGAGTTGGTTTTTCAGGTTTGTGTGAGATAGAGGAAGAAGATGGGTGCTGGGATAAGTGGAGGAGGGCCACCGTGGGCCCACGAGGCAGGGGGCGCGCCCTAGAGGTGGGGGGTGCCCACCACCCTCATGGCCAGGTGGCAGCTCCTCCCGCGGTAATTTTTGCACAGTAAATCCTCAAATATTCCCAAAAAAATCATATTAAATTGGCATGTCATTCTGAGGACTTCTATTTTCGGGATATTTTTATATTGCACGGATAAGCCAGGAAACAGATAGAAAAATACTATTTTTACTTTATTTCTACTAATTAACAGAAAGTATAGAGATGGTACAAAAGTTTGTGCTTCTAGTTTCATCCATCTCATGCTCATCAAAAAGAATCCACTAACAAGGTTGATCAAGTCTTGTTAACGAACTCATTGCGATAATCATGAATCCGGAGAAATTTCGAATAACACTAAGTTACCTCAACGGGGATATGCACATCCCCTATAATAAGTATATCATATTTCTTGACAGTAGGAAGGGGAAATTCAAAACCTCCAAATATAATCGATGGAATTTTTTCGATAGAATTGATACTACAAACTTGAGGTTGTTTCCTCGGAAAGTGTACCATATGCTCATTACCATTAACATGAAAAGTGACATTGCCTTTGTTGCAATCAATAACAGCCCCTGCAGTATTAAGAAAAGGTCTTCCAAGAATAATAGACATACTATTATCCTCGGGAATATCAAGTATAACAAAGTCCGTTAAAATAGTAACGCTTGCAACCACAACAGGCACATCCTCACAAATACCGACAGGTATAGCAGTTGATTTATTAGCCATTTGCAAAGATATTTCGGTAGGTGTCAGCTTATTCAAGTCAAGTCTACGATATAAAGAGAGAGGCATAACACTAACACCGGCTCCAAGATCACATAAAGCAGTTTTAATATAATTTCTTTTAATGGAGCAAGGTATAGTAGGTACTCCGGGATCTCCAAGTTTCTTTGGTATTCCACCCTTAAAAGTATAATTAGCAAGCATGGTGGAAATCTCAGCTTCTGGTATCTTTCTTTTATTAGTAATGATATCTTTCATATATTTAGCATAAGGATTTGTTTTGAGCACATCAGTTAATCGCATACGCAAAAAAATAGGCCTAATCATTTCAGCAAAGCGCTCAAAATCCTCATCATCATTTTTCTTGGATGGTTTTGGAGGAAAGGGCATGGGTTTCTGAACCCAAGGTTCCCTTTCTTTACCATGTTTCCTAGCAACAAAATCTCTTTTATCATAACGTTGATTCTTTGATTGTGGGTTATCAAGATCAACAGCAGGTTCAATTTCTACATCATTGTCATTACTAGGTTGAGCATCATCATGAACATCATTATAAACATTTTCACTAGGTGCATGTTCATTACCAGATTGTGTTTCAGCATCAGACATAGATATATCATTTGGATTATCAGGTGGTTCATCAATAGGTTCACTAGAAGTTTGCACAGTTCTATCATTTTTCTTTTTCTTCTTTTTAGAAGAACTAGGAACATCAATATTATTTCTCTGAGAATCTTGCTCGATTCTCTTAGGGTGGCCTTCAGGATACAAAGGTTCCTGAGTCATTCTACCAGTTCTAGTAGCCACTCTAACAGCATAATCATTTTTCTTACTACTCATTTCATCAAGCACTTCTTTTTGAGCTTTAAGCACTTGTTCTACTTGAGTGGTAACCATAGAGGCATGTTTGCTAACAAGTTTAAGTTCACCTTTAATATTAGCCATATAATCACCCAAGGGTCTAATCATAATAGCATTTTCTTTTAGTTGTCTACCAAAATAAGCATTGAAGTCGTCTTGCTTATACATAAAGTTATCAAACTCATCCAAGCACTGACTAGCAATTTTAGTAGGAGGAACTTTAGCTTTATCATATCTATAGAGAGAATTTACCTTTACTACATGTGTCGGGATATCGGGGTCAGGAGGTTCTTTAATAAATAAAGAATTGAGATCATATGTTTCTTCAACATGCGGTATATTAAGACTGTCACATCCCTAGCTTTACCCTGGCCATGGACTAGCTTGGTTGCTGCATCATGTTTAAATTCAAATGAAATTTGAAATGGAGATTGCCTAAACCCTAGTACCAAATAGAAATCAAATAGGTTCAACCCAAAAATATTTTCAGTGATCCAAATGGCTTCCAAAAATGTTCATCATTTCTGGAAAATGCTTGAAACCATAACCAGAGGGTTGCACATTTTTTCCATGACATATTTGGTCACTGAATAAAACCATATGTACTTTGCTTTTGGGCATTTAAATGCTAGTAAATATCTTAAATGCCCAAATAATTCTAAAAATAAGTGTGGGCTGTTGGAAATAATCTAAACAGAGCCCCTGATTATTTTCTGGATTTTTAGAGATGCCTAAGTATTTTTAATAAAGCCTCACAGTTACAGAAAAATAGAAAACAGTAATTAAAATAAAAGACACAGAGAGAGAGGGTCACCTGGGCCACTTACCTGGCGGCCCATCTGCACTGGCCCAGCTGACTGGCGCTGCCAGTCGTCGTCTCCACCGCGCCAGAGGGCACCGAGCGTGTGCTCGCCGTGTGCACACACGCGCCAGTGCCACCTCCTGCCTGCTAGCTTGCGTGGCGCCGCGGACAGACCCGCGAGAGCCGTCTGGATCGCTCCGACGCCCCGCCACTCTCTCCCCCGTCCTCACCCTCTCCCCTGGATCTCTCTCTCTCGCGCCCGACAGCTGCCGTCGCCGCCGTCCACCAATCGCTCGGCCACAGGGCCTCCCTCGCTCCCCCAACTAGCCCACCAGCTCCGCCACTCCATCCTCACCCTCCCCGCCATCTCACGCGACCGGAGAAGCCCCGAGGCGCCGCCCGCCGTTCTTCCCCTCTTCGGACCCGCCGATCGCCATCGACGAATTCGTCGGCTCCGGGCCGTCCCCGACCTCGCCGAGCATCCCATCGCCATCGCTGTGAGCCCCCGCACCGAACCCCCCTCTCCCTGATGCCGATTCTTTCCTCTAACCACGGGCTCCACCGAGCCCGAGAGCTCGTCGCCGCCGGCCACGAGGTCGCCGCGGCTAGAGGCCCCGCACGTCGCGTCTGAGCACGCTGTCGTCCTCGTCGCGTTCCCGGGAACCCAGAGCACCTACCCACTCCTCCTCCCGTGCCCAAAACACCGTGTCCGAGCGTGCCCGAGCTCCGGCCGCCGCATAGCTCGCCGCCGGCGTCGATTCCGACCGCCCCGAGCTCAAGTCCCTCCACCAAGAGCCTCAGCCCATCCCCAGCTCCCCGTAGGTACCCTCCCCGGCCCTTTTGGTGGCCGGAACAGCGAATTGCACTTGCGCCGCCGCGTCGGGCTCGCCGGCGGCTAAACGCCGGCGCCCGCTGACCGCTGACCGGCGTGGGTTGACCCACTGCCAGGTTTGACCTCCCCCTCTCTCACTGACCTGCGGGCCCGCCCGGCTAATTAGGCTAGGGTTAATGTTAAACTAAATATTAGTTAGTTATTAGTCACTGACCAGTGGGCCCCACTGGTCAGGTTTGACCCGGACCAGCCCCTGTTGACTATGCTGAGGTCAGCATGACCTAGTGCTGACGCAATAATTCCTTTCTGGAATTTAGATAATTATTAAATGATTTATAAATTCCAGAAAATTATATAAACTTCCAAAATTCATAGAAAATTAACTGTAACTCCAAATTTAATAAATTATATATGAAAAATCATCAGAAAAATTCAAGGAATCCATCTGTACCATTTTCATGCATGTTAGAACAACTTATCACTACTGTTTAGGGAAAATCAATTAAAGGGCATTTAAATAATCACATATGGAGTTTGAATTTGAATCTTGTATTCAAACCAACTTCATTTAATCTGTTGCTAGTTGCATTAGCCCAAAACACATTCATTTTGCCATGTCATGATCATGCATCATATTGTGCATTGCATTGATTGTGTTCCTTTCTGTGTTGCCGGTATTTGTCCCCTCTTGATAGACGTGATACCGATGATGTGATCGTTGACACTGATGAAGACTCAATGTTATCTTCAGAAGTGCCAGGCAAGCAAAACCCCCTTGTCCATTCCGATACAATCCTACTCTCTCGCTCCTGCTCTCATTTACTGCATTAGGACAACAACGACATATTTGTTACTTGCTGCGGTAGCTGAACCCTTTATCCTCTGCATGACCTGTCATTCCATAGTAAATAGATGAAACCCACTAGCATGAGTAGGAGTTGTTTGAGCCCTGTTGTGCCTACTCATTCATGCTTGTTTGTCATGCCTGCTATTGCCTAGAGTTGAGTCAGGTCTGATTCATCGGGGATGAATCAGAGGCGTGTGAACATGTCCTACTGTGTGTGAGCTAAGTGTGTGAACACGATTTGGTAAAGGTAGCGGTGAGAGGCCATGTAGGAGTACATGGTGGGTTGTCTCATTGCAGCCGTCCTCAGGAACTGAGTTCTGTGTTTGTGATCCATGATTCAGCTACTACCACGCATTGGGCCCGAAACCAATGGACCCTCTCGGCTTCTTAATCACCCTTGTCCTCTGTACAGGAGTTGCAAGTAGTTTCTGGTGTTTGTAGTATGCTGGAGGCCGTGGACAGCGCTGACCGTAGGGGTGGGCTGTGATGCGGTAGGCACGTGGCCGGGTAAACCGGGCACCCGTTTGGTGTCACGGAACCCTGTACACATCGTTTGGGGCTGTGAGCGAAACTCCGGCCGGATCTCCTCATGGATGGAACCCGAATAGGCGATAAACCTGGACTAGAGACTTGAGTGTTTAGGTAGGTCGTGGTCTACACCCACGTCGGCTTTCGCTTGAAGTCTGCCGAGCACATGTCGTGTGCAGACGCTAAGTGGTGGAAACATGTATGAAGAAGTACACCCCTGCAGGGTTAATATGATCTATTCGAATAGCCATGTCCGCGGAAAAGGACTTCTGGGTTGCTTATATCAGTTCATAGACAAGTGAAAGTGGATACTCTAAAATACGCAAGATAAGCGTGAGTGCTATGGATGGCGTTCTCGTAGGGAGACGGGAGCGGATCCATAGTGGTGTATTGATATGGTGAATATGTGGACTCGTGTGCGCCACCTCAAAAGTTACATTGCAGTCGTAGTTCAGGATAGCCACCGAGTCAAAGCTGGCTTGCTGCAGTTAAACCCCACCATCCCCTTTGTTGATAATGAAGCATATGTAGTTAGTTCTGATGTAAGTCTTGCTGGGTACATTTGTACTCACGTTTGCCTATTTTATGTTTTTGCAGAGAGACTTCGGTCTCACTAGTAGTTTCGCGTGGACTTCGACCTTTAGCTTGTTACCTCAGCTACGATCTTGTGCCTCGGCAGGATCTGGTAGTTAGTCAGGCTTCTCAGCCTTTTTCATTTATAGATGTCTGTACCCAGACATGATAGCTTCCGCTTGTGCTTTGACTTGTATGCTCTGAGTGTTGGGTCATAAGACCCATGTTTGTAATATCTCGCTCCTCGGAGCCTATTGATTAAATTACTTGAGTCATAGAGTCATGTTGTGATGCCATGTTGTGTTTGCACATATCGAGCATATTGTGTGTATGTTATTGAAATGCTTGGTATGTGTGGGATCTGACCATCTAGCTGTTTATCTTTAGTAGCCTCTCTTACCGGGAAATGTCTCCTAGTGTTTCCACTGAGCCATGGTAGCTTGCTACTGCTCCGGAACACTTAGGCTGGCCGGCATGTGTCCTTCTTCGTTCCTGTGTCTGTCCCTTCGGGGAAATGTCACGCTTTGAGTACCGGAGTCCTGTTAGCCCGCTGCAGCCCGGTTTACCGGAGTCCTGCTAGCCCAGTGCTACAGCCCGGACCCACTTGCTGATGACCGACACGTTCGAAGCTGGGTCATGGATGCCTGTCCCTGTAAGTCTGTGCCACTTTGGGTTTACGACTAGTCATGTCAGCCCGGGCTCTTTATCATATGGATGCTAGCGACACTATCATATACGTGAGCCAAAAGGCGCAAACGGTCCCGGGCAAAGGTAAGGCGACACCCGTGGGAACACCGTGCGTGAGGCCGCAAAGTGATATGAAGTGTTACCGGCTAGATCGATGTGACATCGAGTCGGGGTCCTGACAGCGTTGGTATCAGAGCTTGACTGCCTGTAGGATTACCAAGCCAAACTGGTCGAAGTTGAGTCTAGAAATGCTTTAGTTATATAAGGGAATTGATTGTGGGATGGAACGTAAGGCTCTTTTTACTCCTTATACCTTATGCCCTTCTGATCTGAGTCATCATCTTATCTTCTACGGGGATTAAGAACTAGGCTATCTCTTCTTTCTATCAGGATCACGTGTTACTAATCAGTAGACTTATAAGATTGTTGGATTTAAGTCTCAGTTCAGTTCCTACTACTTCTGTATGATTACTGTTGATCTCGAAACCTTGATATTGTGCTGTTGAGTGGTTATGCCACCATTTTGTGATTGTCTCAAATCTTTTTGAGCAATTATAGCCGTTATGCTGTCCGAGTCATCCCAGGTTTCTAAATAGTCCGATGCATTTGCAAATCCCTTCCTTCTGTTTCCGATGTTCCCATGGGCCAGATTAACCACACTAATCGGTGTCTTGAGGTAATTATTGCCTCGACATATATGTTGGAATTATTATTATGACCCTAGGTGTCTTAGGGGATCATCTAGTGGTCTAGCCATGATTTGTGTCCTAGTGTGAAGATTCTGGCCTTTATTCTCGGAAGCATCCCGTGATGCTACTTAGTAGTAGGTATTCTACTCCTTGGGCTTTGAACCCGAGATTCACTCTACTTACTCCATGTCGATAGTAGTTGCTAGCTCCCTTAGGTTATTAGTAACCTTTGCGATAGTCCTTGAAGCCCGTGGTATCTTCTTCTTCCAGGTACCATGAACTACTTATGGCATAAGTTCCTCGTTGAACTGAAATATCACAACAGGATTATTCTTGAGGAGTTCTCCATTCATAAATCGTGACTCTGCCAGTTCTACCTTTCTGCATGGGTTATCCGGAAGAAATATGTTGAACTTGGTTCGACATACTAATCTATGCATCCACAACTCAGAAAATTATATGTTCCTTTGAGTTGTTCTCTTTAGTTGCATTCTGACCCTCGTCTATCAATTGATATTCAAGAGTATGCGTGCGTTCGGTTATCAATGCCTAATACTCTTGTGGTCCGTCAAGCCATTCTATCGCAGAATGACTAGGAGAAACAAACTCCAGTACCTCTTCCATATCTAGGATTGGGTCAAAGTAGTTGTATTCCGCAGATCAAATGCCAATCCAGCTTTTGGTTCTGCTCTACCTTGGAGTATTACATATTTTATATCGAGATTGTTATAGGAATTGCACATCATTCCATGAACTCCTGGTACAGTGATACTTCTTGCCATCACTGTTCATTCCTCGGCCCTCGTGTTGATGCAACCGGAATACCGACAAATGAATTATGATGTGTGAAATCAATACTCCTAGCAACTCCGTTGCTTGGTAGTTAAATGGACGATAACGTCATCCTTAGCGAGTTGACTATTGAATCATCACCCTAAAGTTGATTGTGCCACCTAGTCCATTTTCCTGGTGCACTCCTCGATTGATGAGATAGGATTTGTTAAGTCCTCACTCATTTGATCATACCGTCTTGCCCTCAAAAGCGAGATTGTTCTCGAGCTTAGTAACATACCGGTGGTTCGTGATTTTCTGAATGTCTTCTCGGAAGTATCACCAGGTCGTCACCTGACCGTTATGTTGAGCTCGTGATCAAGTTGGTTTCTTGTGAACCACCCTTTCTCCAAGAATCTGTGTTGGATATCCCGGAGCTAGTTGGTTAAGCTAGACAACAACTTGGAGAGTTGGAAGATAAAAGCTTGCCTAACTTAGTTCATTTTTCAAAAGGATATTCTTGTGTAATGTGTGTTGAAGAAAGATGATATCTTCATCGATTGGTCCCTGTGATCAGTTGCTGGACCTATTGTCTTATCAATCCTTTGATTTGAGTGTGGGCTATCGTCAAATCAAATCAGTACCAACGATGCTCGTAATGTTGTCTTATTCGTGGTGGATCCCTCGAGCATACACCATTACATCTTTGGTCTGACCAATACTATCACCTTGATCACATAGTTATGGAATTCCATCTCCATGGGAATCTGGATGAATTGTTGCTGAGCCCATTGACAACATCCTTGTCTTCTCCATAATTTTGCTGAACATTAAGCTAGTGTTGGAAACTTTTGAAAGCATTTGTTCATGCTATCTCATGAAGCATATGTTTGGATGAAGGTAGTGACTTCCTTTAATTCATGTGCATCTGATGCAAGTTGCCGCCGTGGATTCGAGAAAGTCAATGTTGCTTTCTTTGGAATCATCCCAAATCAGTCATGCATACGTGCGAAAGTATTCTGTGGTTCGGAGACTTGCAACCTCCATTCCATATGTGTTCCGTAGCACCCCAAGCCACTGACTGATTTGTTCGAGAAAAGGAGTTAAGTGTTAATCCATGGTAATGCACAAGACTTCGATACCCTCGTTGATGGTTCCCCTCCTGAACTCGGTAATGTTTTATTGTAAGACTACCATGAGGGCATGCTTGTCTGGGACAACGTGTTCACATGTTTGTAGCAGAATCAGCTCATGTTTTGGAGCTTGCTATCGTAATTCATCTCCCGAGAATCCCGCAACGTCACCTCGTCGATTTGTGTTGCAAACTTTCATTTTCTTCCTAAGACTCGATGAGCCTGGAATATCCTAACACCAACCAGAGCTGAATCTCAGGCAGATATGATGGTTGGAACATTTCCCTAAGAACTATAATATTGGTCTCTCGATAACCGGTAAGGTGGATGTCGTGGCCAACACACCCATCCGGTAGACCTGTTATTATAATATCTTGATTGAGGAAGTTGGCCACCCCCCCCCTAGGGATTTCGTAGGATTTACTCCCTAGTTGCCCCTATGGATTTTTATGTTCCCGAAGTCCGACCTTTTACTTGATGTTTTAGATATCAAACCATATCTATGAATGGGTTATACTAGCACATCAAGGAGAACATTAGAAGCGGAGTGCTAAATGTCTCTCGGTCGATCATCCAGATTTTATTTGCTTAACCTCGCTAAGGTGAAATCTGAGAAAGTGTTATCTTCCTTTGCATCTGCATCATCTATCATCATTCATCGTGGTAGCAAGTTGTGTTGCCAGGATCCTTGACACGGATGTTGGTAAAACCTTGATGATTATGGAATTGCTCAAGTTCTTGAGAGCACGCACAAGCGCTACGTCTTATCATCGGCACTAGCTGGGATTGCCCCAGATTCTTCGGTTATGCTATAACCACTCCAACAGTGAATTCACTCTTTATTGTTGGGTTCCTCCCCAGTTACCAGAATCATTCCCAGCATTTGCATTTTGTTCCCAGCTTGCACCGCCAATGTGCCATTCTACCATGGGTCTCTTCCACCTCCGGTGATAAGCAAATTCATCCATTACGTTGTCTTCAACAAGGTAATCCACATCATCCAAGTCTGAGTATACCATTCTACTGACCCCCTCCAAACGATCGCTCGAGAATTGTCTTAGGCTGGTTTAAAGAGTTTCAATGATCTTTGAATCAAAAGTAATTCTTTTTGCCACTTAAGGGGATGTATCTTCGAGTCACCTTCCCTAAGGTGTATCGTTATGGTATCATGGAAATTCAACTCCTCGCTACGTTAACAACCGATTACCACCTTAAACGTGAAATTGTGGTCTACCTAGTGAACCTTCGTCATCTGCTTCACTCCATTCCTATGGATGTGTATCTCGTGTCTCAACTCGAGAGATGGTTCTATGTCTCATTCCGGGAGATAATCCTGAGTTGTTCGATCTTCGAGAAGACCGATCCTTCCAGAGTTTTCCTTTCCTCCTCTTGTCATGATTAGCAGGATTTCTCAGAGCAAGACGACAAAACAAAGATGGTGATCGAATCAACGTTTCTATGAAGTGCAACCTGGATCATGAAGATTATACTAGTTTCCGCTTCCCCTTCATCCTACCCTACGCTTGAATCTCGAGACGAGATTCCTGTTTAGTGGGGGTGAGTTGTCACATCCCTAGCTTTACCCTGGCCATGGACTAGCTTGGTTGCTGCATCATGTTTAAATTCAAATGAAATTTGAAATGGAGATTGCCTAAACCCTAGTACCAAATGGAAATCAAATAGGTTCAACCCAAAAATATTTTCAGTGATCCAAATGGCTTCCAAAAATGTTCATCATTTCTGGAAAATGCTTGAAACCATAACCAGAGGGTTGCACATTTTTTCCATGACATATTTGGTCACTGAATAAAACCATATGTACTTTGCTTTTGGGCATTTAAATGCTAGTAAATATCTTAAATGCCCAAATAATTCTAAAAATAAGTGTGGGCTGTTGGAAATAATCTAAACAGAGCCCCTGATTATTTTCTGGATTTTTAGAGATGCCTAAGTATTTTTAATAAAGCCTCACAGTTACAGAAAAATAGAAAACAGTAATTAAAATAAAAGACACAGAGAGAGAGGGTCACCTGGGCCACTTACCTGGCGGCCCATCTGCACTGGCCCAGCTGACTGGCGCTGCCAGTCGTCGTCTCCACCGCGCCAGAGGGCACCGAGCGTGTGCTCGCCGTGTGCACACACGCGCCAGTGCCACCTCCTGCCTGCTAGCTTGCGTGGCGCCGCGGACAGACCCGCGAGAGCCGTCTGGATCGCTCCGACGCCCCGCCACTCTCTCCCCCGTCCTCACCCTCTCCCCTGGATCTCTCTCTCTCGCGCCCGACAGCTGCCGTCGCCGCCGTCCACCAATCGCTCGGCCACAGGGCCTCCCTCGCTCCCCCAACTAGCCCACCAGCTCCGCCACTCCATCCTCACCCTCCCCGCCATCTCACGCGACCGGAGAAGCCCCGAGGCGCCGCCCCGCCGTTCTTCCCCTCTTCGGACCCGCCGGTCGCCATCGACGAATTCGTCGGCTCCGGGCCGTCCCCGACCTCGCCGAGCATCCCATCGTGATCACTGTGAGCTCCTACGTCGATTACCCCTCTTCCCCGGCCTCTCCACGCTCCCTAGCCACGGCTCCACCTCCGGCCGAAGCTCTGCTCCGCCATGGCCGCAGCTCGCGCGCTCCCCGTGCTCCGCTCGTTACTCCCCTGCAATAGGCGTGCTCCGGAGCGCCTCCCCTCGTCGCTGCCTTGCTCAGACCCCTCGCCTGTGAGCCCTAGCCGCAACGCCGCACCTTGCCGAACTCCGGCCGCCGCTAAAGGTCGTCGCCGACCACTCTCCGGCCACTCCCCGGCCGCGCCACCACCCTGGTTGGATGCGGACGAGCGTCCGCATCCCGTAGTCGTGCTCCGCGTGCCAAACGGCGCTCTGTAGGCCATTTCCGAGCGCTCCGCCGCGTCTGGACTCGCCGGCGGCTAAACGCCGGCGCCCGCTGACCCGCTGACCGGCGTGGGTTGACCCACTGCCAGGTTTGACCTCCCCCTCTCTCACTGACCTGCGGGCCCGCCCGGCTAATTAGGTTAGGGTTAATGTTAAACTAAATATTAGTTAGTTATTAGTCGCTGACCAGTGGGCCCAACCCCCCCTCCTAATCTTTAATTAAACTGAATAAACCCCTGTTAACCCCCTGTCACTGACCAGTGGGCCCCACTGGTCAGGTTTGACCCGGACCAGCCCCTGTTGACTATGCTGAGGTCAGCATGACCTAGTGCTGACGCAATAATTCCTTTCTGGAATTTAGATAATTATTAAATGATTTATTAATTTCATAAAATGCCTAAAACTTCCAAAAATCATAGAAATTCAACCGTAACTCCAAATTAAATAATTTATATATGAAAAACTATCAGAAAAATTCAAGGAATCCATCTGTACCATTTTCATGCATGTTAGGACAACTTATCACTACTGTTTAGGGCAAATCAATTAAAGGGCATTTAAATAATCACATATGGAGTTTGAATTTGAATCTTGTATTCAAACCAACTTCATTTAATCTGTTGCTAGTTGCATTAGCCCAAAACAACATTCATTTTGCCATGTCATGATCATGCATCATATTGTGCATTGCATTGATTGTGTTCCTTTCTGTGTTGCCGGTATTTGTCCCCTCTTGATAGACGTGATACCGATGATGTGATCGTTGACACTGATGAAGACTCAATGTTATCTTCAGAAGTGCCAGGCAAGCAAAACCCCCTTGTTCATTCCGATACAATCCCACTCTCTCGCTCCTGCTCTCTTTTACTACATTAGGACAACAACGAATCATTTGTTACCTGCTGCGGTAGCTGAACCCCTTTATCCTTTGCATGACCTGTCATTCCACAGTAAATAGATGAAACCCACTAGCATGAGTAGGAGTTGTTTGAGCCCTGTTGTGCCTACTCATTCATGTTTGTTTGTCATGCCTGCTACTGCTTAGAGTTGAGTCAGGTCTGATTCATCGGGGATGAATCAGAGGCGTGTGAACATGTCCTACTGTGTGTGAGCTAAGTGTGTGAACACGATTTGGTAAAGGTAGCGGTGAGAGGCCATGTAGGAGTACATGGTGGGTTGTCTCATTGCAGCCGTCCTCAGGAACTGAGTTCTGTGTTTGTGATCCATGATTCAGCTACTACCACGCATTGGGCCCGAAACCAATGGACCCTCTCGGCTTCTTAATCACCCTTGTCCTCTGTCCAGGAGTTGCAAGTAGTTTCTGGTGTTTGTAGTATGCTGGAGGCCGTGGACAGCGCTGACCGTAGGGGTGGGCTGTGATGCGGTAGGCACGTGGCCGGGTAAACCGGGCACCCGTTTGGTGTCACGGAACCCTGTTCACATCGTTTGGGGCTGTGAGCGAAACTCCGGCCGGATCTCCTCATGGATGGAACCCGAATAGGCGATAAACCTGGACTAGAGACTTAGGTGTTTAGGTAGGTCGTGGTCTACACCCACGTCGGCTTTCGCTTGAAGTCTGCCGAGCACATGTCGTGTGCAGACGCTAAGTGGTGGAAACATGTATGAAGAAGTACACCCCTGTAGGGTTAACATGATCTATTCGAATAGCCGCGTCCGCGGTAAAGGACTACTTGGTTGCCTATACAGTTCATAGACAAGTAAATGGAAACTACTAAAAGCCTCAAGATAAGTGTGAGTGCCGAGGATGGCTCTTCCGTAGGAAGACGGAGGTGGATCCTCGGTAGTGTATTGAAGTGGTGAGTAGTGGACTCGTGTGCGCAAAACCATTTCAAGTTGGAGTATCGTAGGATAGCCTAGCCAAGAGTCAAAGCTGGCTTGCTGCAATAACTCCACCAACCCTTCTTGATACTATGCATGTATGTAGGATCTGATGTAAGTCTTGTTGAGTACCTTTGTACTCATGTTGCTATAATCTACATTTTTACAGAAGACGCTGCAACCCCTTCTGATGGGTTCTATGTAGACGTTGACATCAACGAGTAGGCTAAAGACCCAGGTGGTGACCCTGAGCTTGTGAAGGACCACATAGTATAGCCAGGCTTTCCAAGCCTCTTTTATTTTACTAGTTGTCTGTACTCAGACAAGTTACTTCCGCTGTTGGCTTGTATGATTGTATGACTTGTATGTTGGGTCGTGAGACCCGTACCTTTGTGTGTATGTTATGTATGGCTCGCTGAGCCTTAAATAAAGTACTTGTGTCGTAGAGTCATGTTGTGATGCTTCGTTGTATTTGCACATATCGAGCATATTGTGTGTATGATTGAAATGCTTGGTATGTGTGGGATCTGACTATCTAGTTGTTTATCTTTAGTAGCCTCTCTTACCGGGAAATGTCTCCTAGTGTTACCGCTGAGCCATGGTAGCTTGCTACTGCTCCGGAACACTTAGGCTGGCCGGCATGTGTCCTTCTTCGTTCCTGTGTCTGTCCCTTCGGGGAAATGTCACGCTTTGAGTACCGGAGTCCTGTTAGCCCGCTACAGCCCGGTTTACCGGAGTCCTGCTAGCCCAGTGCTACAGCCCGGACCCACTTGCTGATGACCGACACGTTCGAAGCTGGGTCATGGATGCCTGTCCCTGTAAGTCTGTGCCACTTTGGGTTTACGACTAGTCATGTCAGCCCGGGCTCTTTATCATATGGATGCTAGCGACACTATCATATACGTGAGCCAAAAGGCGCAAACGGTCCCGGGCAAAGGTAAGGCGACACCCGTGGGAACACCGTGCGTGAGGCCGCAAAGTGATATGAAGTGTTACCGGCTAGATCGATGTGACATCGAGTCGGGGTCCTGACAAAGACCATGTATTTCTTCAGTAGGAGGTAAATTCTTAACATCTTCAACTTTAATACCTTTCTCTTTCATAGATTTCTTTGCCTCTTGCATATCTTTGGGACTGAGAAATAGAACACCTCTCTTCTTCGGAGTTGGTTTAGGAATAGGCTCAGTAATTGGAGCGGGAGCTGGCTCAGGAGGTGCCCAATTATTTTCATTTGTCAACATATTATTCAGTAGATTT
This sequence comes from Triticum aestivum, assembly GCF_018294505.1. Lineage (NCBI taxonomy): Eukaryota > Viridiplantae > Streptophyta > Magnoliopsida > Poales > Poaceae > Triticum > Triticum aestivum. The sequence goes on from NC_057800.1 coordinate 237,859,994, forward strand.
CAGCTTCATCCGGTGTTCTTTCCCTGAAAAGAGAACCAGCACAACTATCCAGGTAATCTCTGGAAGCATCGGTTAGTCCATTATAAAAGATATCAAGTATTTCGGGTTTCTTAAGAGGATGATTAGGCAAAGCAATAAGTAACTTGAGAAGCCTCCCCCCAGCTTGTGGGAGACTCTCTTCTTTAATTTGCACAAAGTTGCATATTTCCCTCAAAGCAGCTTGTTTCTTATGAGCAGGGAAATATTTAGCAGAGAAGTAATAAATCATATCCTGGGGACTACGCACACAACCATGATAAAGAGAATTAAACCATATCTTAGCATCACCCTTTAATGAGAACGGAAATATTTTGAGTATATAAAAGTAACATGATCTCTCATCATTAGTGAACAGGGCAGCTATCTCATTTAACTTAGTAAGATGTGCCACAACAGTTTCAGATTCATAGCCATAAAACAGATCAGATTCAACCAAAGTAATCATATCAGGATTAACAAAGAATTCATAATCCTTATCAGGAACACATATAGGTGAAGTAGCAAAAGCAGGGTCGGGTCTCATTTTATCTCTAAGTGATTCTTTGTTCCATTTAATTAATAACCTCTTAAGCTCATATCTATCCCTGCAAGCTAAAATAGCGGCATAAGATTCCATATCAAAAAGATAGCCCTCAGGAATAACAGGCATATTTTAATCATCACTATCATCATCGTATTCAGATTCAATAATTTCATTTTCTCTAGCCCTAGCAATTTGTTCATCAAGAAATTCACCAAGGGGCACAGTAGTATCAGGCATAGAAGCAGTTTCATCATAAGTATTATGCATAGCATAACATGCGACATATCAGAACGAATAGCAGAAGCAGGTGTAGGTGTCGCTAGCTTACTCATAACAGAATGTGAATCAAGTGCAGAGCTAGATGGCAGTTCCTTACCTCCCCTCGTAGTTGAGGGATAGATCTTGGTTTTTGGATCTCTCAAATTCTTCATAATGATAAGCAGATATATATCCCAAGTGACTAAAAGAATAGAGCTATGCTCCCCGGCAACGGCGCCAGAAATTAGTCTTGATAACCCACAAGTATAGGGGGTCGTAACAGCTTTCGAGGGTAGAGTATTCAACCCAAATTTATTGATTCGACACAAGGGGAGCCAAAGAATATTCTCAAGTATTAGCAGCTGAGTTGTCAATTCAACCAGACCTGGAAACTTAGTATCTGCATCAAAGTGTTTAGTAGCAAAGTAATATGATAGTGGTGGTAGTGGCAACAAAAGTAAAGACAGCAAAAGTAATGTGTTTGGTATTTTGTAGTGATTGTAACAGTAGCAACGGGAAAGTAAATAAGTGTAAACCAGTATATGGAAAACTCGTAGGCACCGGATCAGTGATGTATAATTATGCCGGATGCGGTTCATCATGTATCAGTCATAACATAGGGTGACATGGAATTAGCTCCAATTCATCAATGTAATGTAGGCATGTATTCCGTATATAGTCATATGTGCTTATGGAAAAGAACTTGCATGACATCTTTTGTCCTACCCTCCCGTGGCAGCGGGGTCCTATTGGAAACTTAGGGATATTAAGGCCTCCTTTTAATAGAGAACCGGAACAAAGCATTAGCACATAGTGAATATATGAACTCCTCAAACTATGGTCATCACCGGGAGTGGTCCCGATTATTGTCACTTCAGGGTTGCCGGATCATAACACATAGTAGGTGACTATAGACTTGCAAGATAGGATCTATGTGATAGCCTGGCTTATTAGGGATGATAGAGTACTCATATCAATAAGGAATTCCTTCTTTTCCAGGAGCCCATTCGGACAGAACTCCAAAGTTAAGCGTGCTTAGCTTGGAGTAGTGTCAGGATGGGTGACCGACCGGGAAGTTGCTCCCGGGTGCGCACGAGTGAGGACAAAGTGCGCAGAAAAGACTAGTATTGATCTGTGGGGCCAGTCTAGATCCCGCCAGGAGTAACGACCACCGGCGGGTGTGTCCGGGGCGTTACAAGTTGGTATCAGAGCCTTCCCCGACCTTAGGAGCTCCATTGCTTGATCGTTTTAGCAGCCGAGTTGTGTCTAGAAAAATGTTTTGAGTCATTTAGGAATTATATATTGGAGAGTTTAGGAATTCTTTTTACTTCCCAGTCTCCTCATCGCTCTGGTAAGGCATCCTGACGTAGAGTTTTGACTCTTCTCTTCTCAAATTTCACTCAAAAAAATTTAGGATTACGCAGGTATCTTGGAATCATTCCGATGGTTTTGTGACGAGAACATTGTCTTGGTGCCTCCTGTCAGGGGTTTTGTGGCAGTGTCCCGGGGAGTTGAGCTCCGAGGTGTTGTCGTCACAATTTTATCGTTGCAGTTCTGGAATACCTGAGTTTAGTACGCCGACATCGAAAATCTCTTTTATGCAGTTCTTTGGTGAGATAACCTCGACGCCACCCAGTACTGGGGCGGGAGTTCGAGAGTATCGCCATAACTTGTATAACGGATGCTTTTCGAATGGTTTCCGAAGTTTTTTCTCGGTTATGTGTTGAAGGATGGATACAGCTGGATGTAGGATTTGCTAGATTTGGGTGAGATATTATGCTTCCCCTGTATCCCCAACACCTGATTGCATAACCGGAAAGGTTCGGGAGTTTCATAGGTGGGAATTCTCGTAGCTCTAGTTCTTCTTCCACGGATATTTGGTTTGAGATGGGGATTTCTTACCGATTATTCGTTCTTGATCCGTACCTTGTTGATTTATTTCTCTACCTAAATTCTAAGTGGCTTCTCAATTTATGGATATGTGACCATTTCAAGAGGAATGCATTCGTTCATTTTGTTCGGATGTGAAGACTTTATGTTGCAATTTTCATTCCATTTGATTCAGCTTCATTTTATCTGTCAATGTGCTAACGGTGGACAACCTCTTCAGGATGGCTACCGCTAAGAGCACCAATCAGAATCAGAATCAAGATCTGCCACCACCTCCACCTCCTCCGGAGGCATGGCAAGCTGTGATGGCCGCAACCAATGCTAACACACAGTTGATCATGCAAATTCTTCAAGAGTGCAATCAAGCGAACCAAGGCAACCAAGGCAACAACCAGAATCACTTTGCTACACTCAACCAGTTCCTTGCTAATGGGCCAAAGACTTTCAGCAATTGTGTTGAGGCAACCGATGCTGACGATTGGCTAGTGGATCTGTGCAAGCATTTCGAGTGCAGTAATGTCAGGCCTGAGGACTTTGTCAAGTTCGCTTCCTTCCAACTCAAAGATCAAGCTGCAGAATGGTTCCAGCAGTACAAGGATTCCAGAGGTGGACGTGTTATTACCTGGGATGAATTCCGTCAAGATTTCAGAGCTCATCATATCCCTCAGAGCATGGTTGAAAGCAAGCGTGAGGAATTCCGCAACCTGAACCAAGGCTCTTTGTTTGTCTATGACTACAACAAGTTGTTTCAGAAGCTCGCCCGCTTTGCTAAGCAGGACGTCCCTGATGAGAAGAGCATGATATACCAGTTCAGGGGTGGTCTCAGAGAAGAAATCCAGCTAGCTCTTGTTCTCTTTGAGCCCTTGAGGTACGATGAGTTCTACAACATGGCATTGAAGCAAGAGGCCGCTCAACTGAGGTGTGATGCTTCCAAGAAGCGAGTCAAAGATGCTACTCCTTCTTCCTCTACTCAAGTGGCCAATCAGCAGAAGTATTGGCTTCCTCCTCCTCTGTTTCGTCAGCCGTATCAGAAGAGCAAAGGTGGCAGTGGATCTTCCCACCCACCCAACCCTGGCTTTCAGAACAAGACTTCATCTCAAGCTCCAAGATCGAGTGCTCCGTATCACCGTCCGCTTTCAGAGGTCACGTGCAACAAGTGCCAACAGAAGGGTCACTATGCCAACAAATGCTTCAATCAGAGGCGTCTTCCTCCTCCTCCTCCTGTCAGATCGGCAAGTACAGCTGTGGTCAAGCATAACCCCAAGCACGCCAAGGTCAACTTGATGAATGCAGCTCAGGCAGAGGACTCGTCAGATGTCATCATGGGTAACCTTCCTGTTAACGATATCCCTGCAAAAGTTCTTTTTGACACTGGTGCATCGCATTGTTTCATTTCCAAACCTTTTGCATCGAAGTATGAGTGCGATTATCAGTATCTGCAAAATTCTTTGCAAATCGTGTCACCAGGCAAGCAAATGACAGCTAATTTATGCGTCCCGGATATTACTATCACGTTGGGCGACTACAAATTTCTAACTTCTCCTATTGTTCTGGGTGATTCGGATATTGATCTTATTCTTGGAATGGATTGGCTTTCTAAGCACAAGGCGTATCTTGATTGTGCTGCCAGGCAGATTCAATTGACTCATTCGTCTGAGGATGTAATTGTCTTTGCCGCTCGGGATAATACTATCTGTCTGTTTTCTCTCAATGAGAAGGGCGAACTAGATGCTATCTCGCAAATTCTAGTCGTTTGCGAATATCAAGACATCTTTCCAGAAGAGCTTCTAGGAATGCCTCCGCACCGGCCAGTTGAATTCGTTATCGATCTTGAGCCTGGCATGAAACCAGTGTGCAAGCGTCCTTACAAGCTCGGACCAGAAGAGTTGAAGGAGCTGAAGAAGCAACTCGATGTTCAAGAGAGAATGGGCCTCATCCGACCTAGTTCTTCTTCGTGGAGTTGTGGTGTTCTTTTTGTGAAGAAGAAGGATGGAACGGACCGACTTTGTGTTGATTACCGTCCATTGAACAAGAAGACCATCAAGAACAAATACCCACTTCCCAACATCAACGAGCTGTTCGAACAACTCAAAGGTGCCCAAGTATTCTCCAAGCTTGATCTCCGTATGGGTTATCACCAGATTCGAATTCGTGAGCAAGATATTCCCAAGACGGCTTTCAGGACAAGCTATGGTTCATATGAGTACACTGTCATGTCTTTTGGCCTCGTCAACGCTCCTCCGACTTTCTCTCGCATGATGAACTTCATCTTCAACGCCTACACCAATGACTTCGTTTTGGTCTATCTCGACGACATTCTAGTTTTCTCGAAGAACAAGGAAGATCATGCCAAGCACTTGTGTTTGGTACTCGATAAGCTGAGGGAACATCAGTTCTACGCCAAGTTCTCCAAGTGCGAATTTTGGCTCAATGAGGTTCTTTATCTTGGTCATATCATCTCTGCCAAGGGCATTGCGGTGAATCCTGAGAAGGTGTCTGCAATTGTGAATTGGGAACCTCCTCAGAACGTGAAGCAACTGCGTAGCTTCCTCGGTCTCGCAAGCTATTGCCGAAGATTCGTTGAAAACTTTTCCAAGAACGCGAAGCCTCTCTCAAATCTTCTCCAGAAGCACGTCAACTACGTTTGGTCTCCGGAGTGTGACATTGCTTTCAACACTTTGAAAGAGAAATTGGTCACTGCTCCAGTTCTGACTCCGCCTGATGAATCCAAACCGTACGAGGTCTTTTGTGATGCCTCTCTCCAAGGTCTTGGCACAGTGTTGATGCAAGAGAAGAAAGTTGTTGCTTATACCTCTCGCCAATTGAAGCCCAATGAGAAGAACTACCCCACTCATGATCTCGAGTTGGCGGCAGTTGTGCATGCTCTTTTGACTTGGAGACATCTCTTATTGGGAAGAAAAGTGGACATCTTCACTGACCACAAGAGTCTCAAGTACATCTTCACTCAGCCTAATCTCAACCTCAGGCAGACTCGATGGGTCGAAATGATTCAAGAGTATAATCCGAGTATCGAGTATACTCCAGGCAAGGCCAATGTGATTGCTGACGCATTGAGCTGGAAGGCTTACTGCAACAGTCTGATTCTCAAGCCTTATTGTAACACCCCGGATGTAACTTTCCCAATTTGTACTCCAACTCTTGCCGTTTCCGGCGTTAAGTTATTTTATTTTCTCGGGTTCGGGTTTTTGTCTCCGTGTGTTGTTGTCGTTGGCATGCATCTCATATCATGTCATCATGTGCATTGCATTTGCATACGTGTTCATCTCATGCATTCGAGCATTTTCCCCATTGTCCGTTTTGCATTCCGGTGCTTCGTTCTCCTCTGATGGTCAATTCTACCTTTCTTTCGTGTGTGGGGATTAAACATTTCTGGATTGGACCAAGACTTGCCAAGCGGCCTTGGTTTACTACCGGTAGACCGCCTGTCAAGTTACGTATCATTTGGACTTCGTTTGATACTCCAACGGTTAACCGAGGGACCGAAAAGGCCTCGTGTGTGTTGCAGCCCAACACCCCTTCAATTTGGCCCAAAACCCATCTAAGCCTTCTCCATCATCTAGAGCGTTCGATCACGATCGCGTGGCCGAAAACCGCACCTCATTTGGACTCTCCTAGCTCCCTCTATGCCGATATATAGACCCCTTCCCCGAAATCCGGATCCCCCCTCGTCCGAAACCCTAAATCTCAGATCCGCCGCCGCCGGACACGTCCGACGGCGCCGGACAAGTCCGGTCCGCCCCGCCGCCGCCACGTGGCACGCCACCATTGGCTGCCGCCTTACACCGCCGCCGAAGGCCGCCGCGGCCCGCAGGAGGCCCTCCCCGGCCCGCGCGCCGCCGCCGCCGCCTGCCTCCTCGCCCCAGCGCCGATCCGCGCCGCCCCGCCGCACGCTGTCGCCACCTCACCGGCCGAGCTCGCCGCGACGCCCGACGCCGCCACCCGGCCGCGCCTCCCCCCCCCCCCCCCCCCCGCGCCCGGAGCCGCGCCGGCGACCACCCCAGCTGTCTCCTCCTCCACACCAAGGCCCGGCCGCCGTCATCCTCGTCTTCCCCAGCGAGAGCGCCGCCGCCTCGATCCGTGTGCCCGCCGAAACCCTAGATCTGTCCCGGAGAGGTTGTTTTTCTTCTAAGTCCCGAAATGCCAGATCCATGTGATCCTGTTCATAGCCCCGTAACTTTGCATCTGTAGCTCTGATTCATGCATATAGCATATCAAAATGTTCATCTCAGAGAGTACATCATTTCATTCCATTTCATCATTTTCATTTGAGTTTATCTTGATGCCCAAAATGCTGTTAGAAGAGGGCTACTTGAGATAATTGTCAGATCTGCTGCTCCATTTAGCTTTTTGTCATTTTTGCCATGATTATTGTGTGCATGATATGCCCTGATGCTCTACATATGTTTTGTTAAGGGTTTTTTCATCTTTCCAGAGGTGCAACCCATGTATTTTTGTGATGAGTGTGGTGACTAGTGCAAGCTTGCAAAGTGAGGCACTCGGTAATTCTGTTTTCAGGGACTTAGCAATTCCACTAAGTCCTTGAGCTGTTTATCTCACATGACCATATGTTCATGTTGTTTCCTAGTGATCCGTGCCTCTTTTGAGGATGATCAGTAAGGATGTTTTGTTAATCTTGTAGTGCTCTATCCATCCATGTCTTTGTTTGCATTTATGGAGCACCCTAGCTTGAGTCAATCGAGCTCTACGTTTGCTACTTTGTGAATCTGGGCAGATTGTCAACTTGTTTGCAATTTTGCCGATGTTGTTGTAGTTGATCCGTGCATGCTATGCTATTGTTCTTGCCATGTCTAGCTTGCTTTTTGTGTGTTCTTGATGGGTGTATGCTTAGTTGGTCATGACTTGCACCGTAGTGAGTGCATCGAGCTTGTGAACATGCCTACTTGAGTTGTGTTTTCAGCATGTGCCAGTTTTCACTGTCTGAGAACTGATTATGTTTTTGCCATGTTCACATACTTGCAATTGTATTTTCTGATCCCTTTTGGCTCAAGGTCACTAAGGGACTTTTGTTAAGCTCTGTGAGTAGCTCCATGCCATGCTTTACTTTGCCATGTTCAATTCCTGTAGCATGTAGTTTTGTTGCTCTGAAGAGGGCTACCTAATCTGAAATTCCAGACAAGTGTTAATTTCACTAAGTCTGAGATCTGTTTGCCATATGCATTTTTGCCATGCTTGTTTGAACCTGTTAATGGATGAATTGGCCGTAGCTCAGTCCTAGACTTTTGTTAAGCATCTTGAATGCATCCATGCCATGTATTTTGTTGTCATGTTTGGGTGCTGTAGCATGTTATTTTCGTTGCATTTAGATGGCTACTTGCTGTAAATCGCAGACCGGTGTCATTTTTGAAACGCTTGCCATTTCCAAACCGTAACTCCGATTCCGACGTTCTTTATATCGTTTTCAAGCAATTTCCTATCATATTTCCAGTGGCACACTTGGATTTCCATGTCGAGGCCAGGTTCTTGCATTTCCTGTCACATCTTGCATTTTGCATCCCGCATCGCATCCCGCATAGCATATCATCATTGCATCATATTGGTTGATTTTTGCACGCGGTTGATTGTGTCCTTGTTGCTTGTTTGTCTTATTTGGGTAGAGCCGGGAGACGAGTTCGCTAACAAGGAGCCCGTTGAGTTTGCTTTCAAGGATCCAATCAACTCTGACAACTGTGCAGGCAAGATGATCATACCCTCGAAATCACTACTATCTTTGCTATGCTAGTTTGCTCGCTCTTTTGCTATGCCAATGCTACAATGCCTACCACTTGCTTTCAAGCCTCCCAAATTGCCATGTCAAATCTCTAACCCACCTTGTCCTAGCAAACCGTTGATTGGCTATGTTACCGTGTTGCTCAGCCCCTCTTATAGCGTTGCTAGTTGCAGGTGAAGATTGGAGGCTGTTCCTTGTTGGAACATTATTTTCTTGTTGGGATATCATTATATTATCTTGTTATCTTAATGCATTTATATACTTGGTAAAGGGTGGAAGGCTCGGCCTCTCGCCTAGTGTTTTGTTCCACTCTTGCCGCCCTAGTTTCCGTCATATCGGTGTTATGTTCCCGGATTTTGCGTTCCTTACGCGGTTGGGTTATAATGGGAACCCCTTGATAGTTCGCCTTGATTAAAGTTTTTCCAGCAATGCCCAACCTTGGTTTTACCATTTGCCACCTAGCCTCTTTTTCCCTTGGCTTTCTGGAGCCCGAGGGTCATCTTATTTTAACCCCCCGGGCCAGTGCTCCTCTGAGTGTTGGTCCAAACTCGTCAGCCGCCGGTGGCTACCAGGGGCAACTCTGGGCTGGCCTACCGGAAGTTTGGACAATCTGAGTGTGCCCTGAGAAAGAGATATGTGCAGCTCCTATCGGTATTTGTCGGCACATTCGGGCGGTGTTGTTGGTCTTGTTTTAACTTGTCGAAGTGTCTTGAAGAACCGAGATACCGAGTCTGATCGGAACGTCTTGGGTGGAGGTCTATTCCTTCGTTGACCGTGAGAGCTTGTCATGGGCTAAGTTGGGACTCCCCTGCAGGGATTTGAACTTTCAAAAGCCGTGCCCGCGGTTATGGGCAGATGGAAATTTGTTAATGTCCGGTTGTAGATAACTTGAACTTTAACCTAATTAAAATGAATCAACTGAGTGTGTTACCGTGATGGCCTCTTCTCGGCGGAGTCCGGGAAGTGGACATGGTGTTGGAGTAATGCTTGCGCAGGTTGCTCTCTAGTTTCTCGCTCGCGCTTTGCCTCCTCTTCTCGCTCTCTTTTGCGAATAAGTTAGCCACCATATATGCTAGTCGCTTGCTGCAGCTCCACATATTTTACCTTGCCTTACCTATAAGCTTAAATAGTCTTGATCGCGAGGGTGCGAGATTGCTGAGTCCCTGTGGCTCACAGATTACTATTACACCAGATGCAGGGCCGGATGATTCCGCTCCAGGTGACGCACTCGAGCTCAAGTGGGAGTTCGACGAAGACTCTCAACGTTACTATGTTTCCTTTCCTGATGATCAGTAGAGGTGCCCAGTTGGGGGTGAACGGGACCGTGTCGCATGTTGGGTTCTCTTTTATTTTGGCGCCGTAGTCGGGCCATGAGTGTTTGGATGATGTAATGTTATTTATGTACTTGTTTGACGTGGCGAGTGTAAGCCAACTATGTTATCTCCCCTTTATTATTCTTATTACGTGGGATGTTGTGAAGATTGCCTAACTTGCGACATATGCCTTCAATGCGATTATGCCTCTAAGTCGTGCCTCGACACGTGGGAGATATAGTCGCATCGAGGGTGTTACACTTATCTACCCGAGCTTTGTGAAGCTTTCCGCAAACTTAATCTGCAAGTTGTTCCTTAAGGATTCCTCGCCAACCTTCAAGTCTCTCCTACCTTAGAAGACCAGATTCGCCAAGCCCAGCTTCTTGATGATATGGTGAAAAAGGTGAAGATTTGGATTGCCAATAGTTAACCCAAGTACAAGTGCTACCGCCTTGATGACAAGGATACTCTCTTCTTCGAGGATCATATCGTCGTGCCCAAAGGTGACCTTCGTAAAGTGATCATGAATGAGGCTCACAATTCTCTCCTCTCCATCCACCCTGGGAGCATGAAGATGTATCAGGACCTCAAGCAGTCTTATTGGTGGACTCGAATGAAGCGCGAGATTGCTCAGTTCGTAAATGAGTGTGATGTCTGCAGAAGAGTGAAGGCAGAACATCAAAGGCCAGCGGGTCTCCTCCAACCTCTTGCCATTCCAGAATGGAAGTTTGACCACATTGATATGGACTTCGTGACTGGGTTCCCAAAGTCCAAGCATGGCAATGATGCTATATTCGTTGTCATCGACAAACTCACTAAAGTGGCTCACTTTCTGCCTATCAAAGAGTCTATCACTGCAGCTCAATTGGCGGAACTCTATACCTCTCGAATTGTATCTCTGCATGGTATTCCTCAAGTGATCTCTTCAGACCGTGGCATCATCTTTACCTCAAAGTTTTGGGATTCTTTTCAGAAGGCCATGGGCACCAACATCCGCTTCAACACAGCTTTCCATCCTCAAACTAGCGGTCAAGTCGAGCGTGTCAACCAGATTCTTGAAGATATGATCAGGGCTTGTGTGATCTCCTTCGACATGAAGTGGGAGGATTGTCTTCCTTATGCTGAATTCTCCTACAACAACAGTTTTCAAGCAAGTTCGGGCAAGGCCCCATTTGAAATTCTGTATGGCAGGAAGTATCGTACCCCTCTCAACTGGTCTGAAACTGGTGAACGTCAGCTTCTCGGAAATGACTTAATCACAGAGGCAGAGGAAATGTGCAAAGTCATTCGAGATAATCTCAAAGCAGCCCAATCCCGCCAGAAGATCTACTATGATAGTAAGCACCGTGATTTGGCTTTCGAGATCGGAGATCATGCTTACCTCCGCGTCTCTCCTATGAAAGGTACTTGTCGCTTCGGTATCAAACGGAAGCTTGCCCCTAGATACGTGGGACCTTTCAAGATTGTCAGCAAGAGAGGCGATCTCACCTATCAACTCGATCTTCCTTCAAACTTTGCAAATGTGCATGACGTGTTCCATGTCTCTCAGCTTCGAAAGTGCTTCAAGACTCCTGACCGCACCGTCAACTTCGAGGACATTGAGCTCCAAGAAGATCTCTCTTATCGTGAGCACCCAGTTGCTATTCTTGAAGAGACTGAACGCAAGACTCGCAACAAGTCAATCAAATTCCTCAAAGTCAAGTGGTCACACCATTCCGACCGTGAAGCTACCTGGGAAGACGAGGACCACCTCCGTTCTGAGTACCCAACGTTCTTTCAGTCCTAGATCTCAGGACGAGATCCTTTCGTAGTGGTGGAGTGTTGTAACACCCCGGATGTGATTTACCCAATATGTACTCCAACTCTTGCCGTTTCCGGCGTTAAGTTATTTTATTTTCTCGGGTTCGGGTTTTTGTCTCCGTGTGCTGTTATCGTTGTCATGCATCTCATATCATGTCATCATGTGCATTTCATTTGCATACGTGTTCATCTCATGCATTGGAGCAATTTCCCCGTTGTCCGTTTTGCATTCCGGCGCTTCGTTCTCCTTCGGTGGTCATTTCTACCTTTCTTTCGTGTGTGGAGATTAAACATTTCCATATTGGACCGAGACTTGCCAAGCGGCCTTGGTTTACTACCGGTAGACCGCCTGTCAATTTTCGTACCATTTGGACTTCGTTTGATGCTCCAACGGTTAACCGAGGGACCGAAAAGGCCTCGTGTGTGTTGCAGCCCAACACCCCTCCATTTTGGCCCAAAACCTACCTAAACCCTCTCCATCATCTAGAGAGTTCGATCACGATCGTGTGGCCGAAAACCGCACCTCATTTGGACACTCCTAGCTCCTCCTACCTCTATAAATATCCCCTCCCCGAAATTTCGGATCCAAAACCACCCTAAACCCTAGCCCCGCACCTCCGCGCGGCCGGACAACGTCCGCCGCCACTGGACACTTCGCCCGCACCTGTCACCGGCCGCCACGTGGCAACACCGGCCGCCTCCCGCGCGAGGCCCGCCGAGCCCGCTCGGGACCCACGCGGCCCAGGGCGCCGCCACCTCGCCCGAGGGGCGCTGCCTCACCGCGCCGCCGCCTCTCCTTCTCCGGCCGCCGCCTGCTCCGCCCCGCCGCCTCGACGCCGGCGCGCCGCCGCCCCGCACCGGCGCCGCCCTGCTCCGTGTTCCGCGCCGCCGACTCCGCGCTCCTCGCCGCCCTTCGCCGGCGGGATCCGTCAAGTCCGGCGCCGCCCTCCGCTACCTCGCCGTCCGGCCGGCCTCCTCTCTCCGGCGACCCCATCTCCGACTGGCGAACATCGGATTCCGTGCGTGCTACAGTACCGCCGGATCTGGATCTGAATGAAGGGCTTGACTTTTTCGTCCCTAACCCTAATTATTTTGCTATCTTTGACATGACATAACTTCATGATCGTAGCTCCGATTCGTGCGTGTAGCATATCAAAATGTTCGTCTCAGAGAGCACATCATTTCATCTCATTGCATCATTTTCATTTGAGTTCATGTTGATGCCCGAAATGCTGTTAGAAGAGTGCTATTTGAGATAATTGTCTGATCTGCTGCTGCAATTAGATATTTGTCATTTTTGCCATGATTATTGTGTGCATGATATGCCCTGGAGCTCTACATGTGTTTTGTTATATGTTTTGCCATCTATCCAGAGGTGCAACCCATGTATTTTTGTCATGTGTGTGGTGACTAACACGATCTTGCAAAGTGGTGCATTCGTTAACGCTGATTTCAGGGACTTAGCATTTTCACTAAGTCCTTGACCTGTTTACCTCATTATGCCATATGTTCATGTTGTTTCCTAGTGATCCGTGCCTCTTTTGAGGATGATCAGTAAGGATGTTTTGTTAATCTTGTAGTGCTCTATCCATCCATGTCTTTGTTTGCAATTATGGAGCACCCTAGCTTGAGTCAATCGAGCTCTACTTTTGTCATTTCGTGAATCTGGGCAGATTGTCTACTTGTTAGCGATTTTGCCGATGATGTTGTAGTTGATCTGTGCATGCTATGGTATTGTTCTTGGCATGTCTAGCTTGTATTTTGTGTCTTCTTGATGGGTGTATGCTTAGTTTGTCATGACTTGCTCTGTAGTGAGTGCATCGAGCTCGTAAACATGCCTACTTGATATCTGTTTTAGCATGCTCCAGTTTTCACTAAGTCTGAGAACTGATTATGTTTTTGCCATGTTCACATGCTTGCAAATGTATTTTATGATCCCTTTTGGCTCAAGGTCACTAAGGGACTTTTGTTAAGATCTTTGAGTAGCTTCATGCCATGCTTTACTTTGCCATTTTCAGGTCCTGTAGCATATAGTTTTCATGCTCCGAAGTGTGCTATCTGATCTGAAATTCCGGACAAGTGTTAATTTCACTAAGTCTGAAATATGTTTGTCAAATGCATTTTTGCCATGCATGTTTGAACCTGTTAATGGATGAATTGGCCGTAACTCAGTGCTAGACTTTTGTTAAGCTTCATGAATGGACTCCTGCCATGTATTTTTGATGCCATGTTTGGGTGCTGTATCATGTTCATCTTGTTGCATTTAGATGGCTACTTGCTGTAAATCGCAGAACGTGGTCATATTTAAATTGCTTGCCATTTCCAAACCGTAACTCCGATTCGGCGTTCTTTGTATCCTTGTCAAGCGATTTCATCTCATCTTTCCAGTGGCACACTTGGATTTACAAGTTGAGGCCAGGTTCATGTATTCCTTGTCAAATCTTGCATATGCATCCCGCATCGCATCCCGCATAGCATACCATCCTTGCATCATATTGTTTGAGCTTTGCACGTGGTTGATTGTGTTCCGTTTGCTTGTTTGTCTTGTTTGGGTAGAGCCGGGAGACGAGTTCGCTAACGAGGAGCCTGTTGAGTTTGCTTTCGAGGATCCAGTCAACTCTGACAACTTTGCAGGCAAGATGATCATACCCTCGAAATCACTACTATCTTTGCTTTGCTAGATGCTCACTCTTTTGCTATTCCTATGCTACGATGCCTACCACTTGCTTTTAATGCCTCCCAAATTGCCATGTCAAACCTCTAACCCTCCATGTCCTAGCAAACCGTTGATTGGCTATGTTACCGCTTTTCTCAGCCCCTCTTATAGCGTTGCTAGTTGCAGGTGAAGATTGGAGACCGTTCCTTATTGGAACATTATTTACTTGTTGGGATATCATTATATTGCCATGTTATCTTAATGCATCTATATAGTTGGTAAAGGGTGGAAGGCTCGGCCTCTCGCCTAGTGTTTTGTTCCACTCTTGTCGCCCTAGTTTCCGTCATATCGATGTTATGTTCCCGGATTTTGCGTTCCTTACGCGGTTGGGTTATAATGGGAACCCCTTGATAGTTCGCCTTGATTAAAGCTTTTCCAGCAATGCCCAACCTTGGTCTTACCATTTGCCACCTAGCCTATTTTCCCTTGTGTTTCCGGAGCCCGAGGTTCATCTTATTTAAACCCCCCCGGGCCAGTGCTCCTCTGAGTGTTGGTCCGAACTAGAGTCCTGTGCAGCGCCCCCTCGGGGAAACTCGAGGTTTGGTTTTAGTTGTATGGAGAGCTCATCTCAGTGTGCCCTGAGAACGAGATGTGTGCAGCTCCTATCGGGATTTGTCGGCACATTCGGGCGGTGTTGCTGGATTGGTTATTATCTTGTCGAAGTGTCTTGAAGAACCGGGATATCGAGTCTGATCGGAACGTCTCGGGAGAAGGTCTATTCCTTCATTGACCATGAGAGGTTGTCATGGGCTAAGTTGGGACTCCCCTGCAGGGTTTTCAACTTTCGAAAGCCGTGCCCGCGGTTATGGGCAGATGGGAATTCGTTAATGTCCGGTTGTAGATAACTTGAACCTTAACTTAATTAAAATGAATCAACAGTGTGATTTACCATGATGGTCTCTTCTCGGCGGAGTCCGGGAAGTGAACACGGTGTTGGAGTAATGCTTGTGCAGGTTGTTCTCTAGTTTCTTGTTCGCGCTTTGCCCTCTCTTCTCACTCTCTTTTGCGAACATGATAGCCACCATATATGCTAGTCGCTTGCTGCAACTCCACATTTTACCTTACCTTACCTATAAGCTTAAATAGTCTTGATCACGAGGGTGCGAGATTGCTGAGTCCCTGTGGCTCACAGATTACTTCCAAACCAGATGTAGGGCCTGATGATTCCGCTCCAGATGGCGCGCTTGAGCTCAAGTGGGAGTTCGACGAGGACTCTCAACGATACTACGTGTCTTTCCCTGATGATCAGTAGTGGTGCCCAGTTGGGGTGATTGGGACCGTGTTGCATGTTGGGTTATCTTTTATTTTGGCACCGTAGTCGGGCCATGAGTGTTTGAATGTTGTAATGTTATTTATGCACTTTGATTGACGTGGCGAGTGTAAGCCAACTATGTATCTCCCCTTTATTATTTATATTACATGGGATGTTGTGAAGATTGCCTAACTTGCGACATTGCTTTCAATGCGGTTATGTCTCTAAGTCGTGCCTTGACACGTGGGAGCTATAGCCGCATCAAGGGCATTACAATTTGGTATCAGAGCCGAACCTCGCGGTTACACGGATGGTTGCGGACAGGTGTGCGGTCATGTTGTTCATGACGTTTGTGACCCGTCGTGGCACCCGTCATGGCACATGTACTGGACTGGATGCACAGACGTATGTGCCAAGAGGGAACGTTCCTGTGGCCCGACGAGCACGTCGGTTCCTCTGAGTGGGGGTGTATGTGATAGCCTAGCTTATTAGGGATGATAGAGTACTTAAATCAATAAGGAATTCCTTCTTTTCCGGGAGCCCATTCGGACAGAACTCCAAAGTTAAGCGTGCTCAGCTTGGAGTAGTGTCAGGATGGGTGACCGACCGGGAAGTTGCTCCCGGGTGCGCACGAGTGAGGACAAAGTGCGCAGAAAAGACTAGTATGATCTGTGGGGCCAGTCTAGATCCCGCCAGGAGTAACGACCACCGGCGGGTGTGTCCGGGGCGTTACTATCTAGAACTCACATATATTCATGAAAACATAATAGGTTCAGATCTGAAATCATGGCACTCGTGCCCTAGTGACAAGCATTAAGCATAGCAAAGTCATAGCAACATCAATCTCAGAACATAATGGATACAAGGGATCAAACCCTAACAAAACTAACTCGATTACATGATAAATCTCATCCAACCCATCACCGTCCAGCAAGCCTACGATGGAATTACTCACGCACGGCGGTGAGCATCATGAAATTGATGATGGAGGATGGTTGATGATGACGACGGCGACGAATCTCCCTCTCCGGAGCCCCGAACGGACTCCAGATCAGCCCTCCCGAGAGGTTTTAGGGCTTGGCGGCAGCTCCGTATCATAAAACGCGATGATTTCTTCTCTTTGATTTTTTTCTCTCCGAAAGCAAATATATAGAGTTGGAGTTGGCGTCGGAGGGTTTCTAGGGGGCCCACGAGGTAGGGGGGCACGCCCTAGGGGGGGGCGCCCCCCACCCTCGTGAGAAGGGTGTGGGCCCCCTAGTCTTCATCTTTGGCGAGGATTTTTTATTTTTTCTATGACATTCCATGGAGTTTCAGGTTATTCCAAGAATATTTGTTTTCTGCACATAAAACAACACCATGGCAATTCTGCTGAAAACAGTGTCAGTCCGGGTTAGTTCCATTCAAATCATACAAGTTAGAGTCCAAAACAAGGGCAAAAGTGTTTGGAAAAGTAGATACGACGGAGACGTATCAATGATCATATTCGAATCTTAGCTTAACCCCTTTGGTCCGGTTTACTGATCGTATTTCAATCAGAAGCCTCCAGTTTTTATTTAAATGTTTTGATTTACATTTTCTGAAGCCTAGTGTTTTGTCTTACTATTTTTTATCATCTCAAATCTAACTGTCAGTATGGTTTCAGATTAAACCGGCTCGATTATTTGACAATGAGTTGCCAAGGCATAACACTCATCAGACATATGGAAGCATTGACTTCTACAGAAGATTGGGTTATCAACCTCATCATCCGGGTCATGTAAACCTGCAGTCCAGATTCAAAGATCACAGCCTTGTTTATCTTATATGTGGTTCTGTTTTTTCCACTATGATAATTTCATAGTCATATACAGGGTATTTTGACCCGTCCAGTGCTAAACCACAAGGACAAATTTTTTTCATTTTTTTACAGGAACAGAGTTAAAACATTGCAGATGTAATCATGGATGTGCTGCATATATATATATTGACATCATTGGCAAAGAGTCATATGCAACATTTTATGCACGATGGCATAGGCAAAGCATGCAGTTTTCAAACTAACCTATTACAAGGTTGTGAGAGCCCAAAAGATGGTTATGACTCTCCCCTCGCCAGTTCACCTCCCTTTACTGGTTGGAAACTGGGATTGGACCAGTCAAAGCCGTTCAGAGCAATGAACTCCGCTTCATCGTCAATCAGGCCGACTGGATTGATTTCTGGGGCAAAAGTGTGTTCGCGAACCGGTGGGATAAGATCTGTCACTTTTTAAGAGGGAGTCGCCTTCTTCTTATTCTCCATATCAAAACCCGACTGATATTTATCAATGTTGGTCTCCTCTCCAAGAATGGTAGCTTGAGGACGAACTCCCCTCACACAGGCAATAAAGTCATTTTGCTCAAATGGAGTCTCGTCTTCCTTCACGGTAGGGTACCCCTTAGCCACATCCACCGGGTCTAAATCCGGCACCCAGGCTTTGGAGCGGCTCAGGGTAGTCAGGGCCCCGTCTCTGGCACATGATCGTTTGACCTCTTAAAACCTAGCGGGTAAGATCAATAACTTCTTCAAGACATCACTCAAACGGTTGGGTCCTTGGTTGGCAAGGGAGATAGTAGCAAGTGCTCGTTGAGTGCCAGTATACAATTGCTCCACCAAGGTATGAACCACCTTCAGTTTTGCCACACTGTCTTGGCTCAGATTTTTACTTCGTGGACCTGCGAGTGTTTTTTAACAAAGGCTCAGCAGGTGGCTTATATTCCTGGTCAAAATAAAGTATAAGTGATTAACACAAATGACTTACCGAAGATGGCGTAGACCATTTGAGACACACAATTTTTTAAGCCGGTGAGCTCCATGGTAACCTCCTCAAGAGTCGCCTCTGCTGTCTCGGCATGTTGTATCAGCAAGATCTTCTCATCGGCCCAGGATTTCTTCTTCTCAGTCAAACTGGTCTTCAATTTTTCAGTTTCAGAGAGACTCAATTGGAGTTTTGAGTTAGCAGTCTTTATCTCAACCTCTTGATCCACCAGCCGGGTTTTTGCATCCGTCAATTGAGAGCCCAATTCAGTTAGGCCGGTCTACAAGCATGCACAGGTGTGTCAAAATTTCACTAAAGGTTATAATGATTGAAGTCCCACGCGCTTTGCAAACGCAATACCACTTGGCACTTGGGGGCTAATGTCTTCCAAAGCATTTTTTATGCAAAATGACTCTTCTATGTTTCAAGTCCCAAGTGTTTTACAAAGTAACAACGCTTGGCACTTGGGGGCTAATGTATGACATTCAGAAAGTTTTTAAGTTGAGCCGGATCACACTACTTATTTGGACTGATTTAAGACAGTTATGAAGTTAAGTATCGGCTTATTTATGATAAATTGAGCCGACCCTTGGGGACTACAGGTGCAAGTTTATACTAATCTGTTGGACTTAGGAAAAATCTAAAGACAAGGTATCAACCTATATCATAAGTCTACAGATCATTCAGGTTCATCATAATCTGAAGACTTGGGGGCTGGCAGAGTATATATAAACCGGAGTACATACCTCATATTTCAGTTGCAATTGCTTGACCATCTCAATTTCCGAGTCATAGCTAGAATGCACATGACTGAGATAGCCGGACAGCACGTCACTAACATTCAGGTGAGCATAGTGAGAGATATCAAACTGTACTTTCTGCCTTTCCAAGGCCTCCTGTTTGGCAGAATGCTTGGCTAGCACAGTTGGATTACCCGGCGCAACAAATCTGCCGGCAGTGATTAGAACGTCGTGGTCATAAGATGCTGGCGGGTTAGCTGAACCGGCGGTCTGACGGTGGATGGATCGACAATGGTGTCATCAACTGACGGCTCAGGAGGGTCCAATTGAGCATGGACAGTTGGATCTTATGGTGCTTCAGATTGAGCGAGAGGAGTTGATGTTACTGGTTCAGGTGCAGGATTTTTTGGGTCTTCTGCCAGTTAAATCACCTTGGCTTTCTTGGACTTCCCTTGACCACTAAGAAATATTTTTATGAGACAGTTAGTATAATGATGTAGTTTTAAAGATGCAGAGGAGAGATGATTTTCCTTACCCAGGGGCAATCTTGAAAGCCGGAAGTTGAGTCTGGGATGACTCGCCAGAAGAGCGAGAAATCTCCTGCAAGGGTAAAATAAAGTTAAAGAATATAAGGAAATAGATTCATGGATAAAAACAAAGGACAAAGGTGAAAGAAACCTCATTCTGGCATTTTTGATGAGTTTTTTGTAATTCGGAAGGTGGTTCATCATCATCATCATTAGTCCGGGCCTGACGGTGACTCTCATGTTGCTGCTTTTCAAAAGAAAATGAGGGTCCAAATAAGCCAAATGGTGTGAAAACCTTACTTTCCGGGTTACCATTCGAAGTTTTTGTCTCGGCAAAGGGGCTGAGTCGGAGGAAATAGTTACCTCTTCTTCCACGGCCTGGCTGGCCCCCGTGTCGTCCTGGCAATAGTCAGTGTCAATAAGATAGTTGGAAATTGGCCAAGGGAGTCAGGGGCTACCTCTGACTCAGAAACATCATCCAGCTGGAACATGTCAGATGCAGTCTTCCTCTTCTTGGGTTTCCGGGTCGTTCTCCTGGCGGCTATGGCAGCGACTCTAGTCTTCTTGGCAGCTTCATGATCATACTTGGCCTTCTAGAAGTCAGATTTGGCCTGTAAACAAATACAGGTTAAAAGGTCATGCAAGTATTTAAACTACTGACGAAAACACAAAAAAAGAAAGGTCAGGGGTTTTCACCTCTGGTGCCGGGTTAAGTTTGCAGAAGGGGTTTAACCCAACCTTACTTCAGTCCCCATATTTTCCGTTCACAAGGATGGTTGACATTCCAACAATGTCTTCTTCAGTCAATTGAACAGAGCTATAACGCAGAGAGTCATCTGGGCCTCCGCCATACTCATAGATTAACTTGGATCGGCGGCTTAGAGGGATGACCCGCCATGTGACCCAGCAACGGATCAGGTCAACTCCAGTTAAGCCATTCCCCAGTAAAGCTTGAATCCTTTTAATAGATGGAATAAGCTTCTTGCGTTCAGCAGCAGTAAGCTTATCAGGGAGCACAAACTTGGAATCTAGACGCTCCGCGCGATAACCTGGCAGTGGTTTTTCATTGGCTGGTGATGTATCTTGGTAGTAGAACCAGGTCTGATTCCAATCTTTGGGATGGCTCGGTAAGACTATTAAGGGAAAGACGGCGCCATGTCGGCGCTGAATTAAGTTTCCACCAAGCCCCAAACTAAGGCCGTTGGTGCATACGTTCTGGTGGTTCAGATAAAAGTATTCTCTGAAGAGTTCCACAGTGAGTTTTTCTTGAAGATATACCTCACAAAGAACTTGAAAATTGCAGATATTGGATATAGAGTTGGGTCCAATGTCTTGTGGACGAAGCTTGAAAAAATGCAAAACATCTCAGAAGAACTTTGAGCCGGGTGGTGAGAAGCCCCGGTTCATGTGATCAGTGAAAATGATAACTTCACCGTCTTTGGGCTGAGGCAGTTCTTCGTCCGGGTCACGAGCATGATAAGACATAACGTTTTTCTCTGGCAAAAATCCAATGGCGACAAATTCTTTCAAGGTATCCTCGGTAACTATGGAAGGCACCCAGTTGCAGACAGTTGGCGCTTTTGACGGCATGATGAAGAAAAGGCAAGCTGAAAAGAAAGTAATTTGCCGATTCAATTTATTGGTGGAGTTACACGTTCATGATTATAGTACAGACGAGTAATGGCGGCTTAAGCAAGGGCTAATGACATATAAAGGAAAAGTGAGCTGGCGTTATAAGCCGCCATGACTAAAGATATTTGAAGGATGCCAGAAACAGAATTGGCTAAAGTGTTGAGACAAACAAGTTTCCCAAGCTGTTGCTATTATTATGGATCAAAATGTTTCAGAAAAGAAAAATAAATTTAGACCTAAAAAACGAGCGCAGAGGAGTTCGTCAGCTCTAAAGAGGCATTTCTATAAGAGAAAGGGATCTGCTAACATCTAAAATGGATGTAAGACCACTACCGCATACGTTCTATATTTCTTTTAGATCAAAGGAGGGTACGGAGAAGTAACTATAAGAACGTCTGTGATGAATAGCGAAGAACACCGTTGAACTCGCAATCCTAATACAGATCTAAGTGCGCAGAAAGGTAGGAACTTACGTATACAGATCTACTGTGAAGAGTCGCCGCGGTTCTCTGGACGATCTCAGGGTGATACAGCGGCCGACATTGAGGGCAACAGTGAGCGCTACGGCGGCGGCGGAGCTCGAGAGGCAGAGAAGTGGCGAGAAGAAGGAAGGAAGAAGAAGAAAGAGGAAGAATTGGCCGTGCCTATTTATAAGGGGATAAGTGAACGGGCAAGCGCAAAAATCGAGGAAGACCGAAGTAATGATTATCCAGCTAAATGGACGCCTCGATTTTCGGAAGATGTTTAAGATAATGATCCATTGAAGATGACGTCATGGCGGGTTACAAGGCTTTTAACGAAACAGCAGAAGACAGATTTCGTCTATGTGTTGGAGATTGACAAGAACAAAGTTCAAATCAACCTGGGGCCTAATGTTGGGAATAAGACTACTAGGTATGACCCGCCCAAGAGGGTCTGAGTCAATCTTCCTGGCGGGTTATTAAAGGAAGCCTAGCGGATATACAAGGCGATGGGCAACTATAAAACTTGTAGTAGGCCCAAGCCCAGAGGCAGCTTAAGGCCTGTAATTGTAAACCGCCATGTATAGTCAAGACTTGTAAAGAAAGGCATGTAAAACAAGTCACCAAGTCGGACATGTTGTATGAGCCGACCGGCACTCTGCAGGCCGCCAGGCGTCTACCCGTGTATATAAGGGGATGACCCGACGGCGTCTTAGGGCAAGTATCATCAAATCGAGAGCCAAGCGTAGCGTATTCGCTCAGTGGTCATCGAAACCTAGCAATACCACATCAACTGGACTAGGCTTTACCTTCACCGTAAGGGGCCGGACCAGTATAAACCTCTCGTGTCCTTTGTCCCGATCAACCCCTTTAAGCTTCCTAGCTGCGATGTTCCATGAATAAGTCATTTCACTAGGACATCTTCCGTGACAATTCCACGACAATAAGCATTTAGTAACATGGTTGATGTAGTCGAACGTCTTCGCGATCCAACCGATCCAAGCACCGAACGTACGGCACCTCCGCGTTCAGCACACGTTCAGCTCGATGACGCCCTCGATCTCTCAATCCAGTGGAGGACGATGGAGAGTTCCATTAGCATGACAATGTGGCGATGGTGATGATGAAGTTACCGGCGCAGGGCTTCGCCTAAGTACTAAGACGATATAACCGAGGTGTGTAACTTTGGAGGGGGGCACCGCACAAGGTTAAGAGAAACTTGTGTGTTCTAGGGTGCCCCCCTGCCCCCGTATATAAAGGAGGGGAGGTGGAGGCCGGCCGGCTCTGTAGGGTGCGCGAGGAGGAGGGAGTCCTACTAGGACTCCAAGTCCTAGTAGGATTCCACCTGGAGGAAAGGGGGGAGAAGGAAGGGAGAGGGGGAAGGGAAGGAAAGGGGGGCGCCACCCCCTTGCCCTAGTCCAATTTCGGACCCAAGGGGGGTGGCCAGCCCCTTGTGGCCCTTCCTCTCTCCCCACTAAGGCCCATCAAGGCCCATTAACTCCCCCGAGGGGTTCCGATAACCCTCCAGCACTCCGATAATTATCTGGTACCTCTCGGAACTCATCCGGTGTCAGAATAACATCATCCAATATATCAATCTTTATGTCTCGACCATTTCGAGGCTCCTAGTCATGTCTTTGATCTCATCCGGGAATCCGAACAATCTTCGGTCATCAAATCACATAACTCATAATAAAAATCTTCATCGAACGTTAAGCGTGCGACCCTACGGGTTCGAGAACTATGTAGACATGATTGAGACACATCTCCGGTCAATAACCAATAGCAGAACCTGGATGCTCGTATTGGCTCCTACATATTCTACGAAGATCTTTATCGGTCAAACCGCATAACAACATAAGTCGTTCCCTTTGTCATCAATATGTTACTTGCCCAAGATTTGATCGTCGGTATCATCATACCTAGTTTAATCTCGTTACGGGCAAGTCTCTTTACTCGTTCTGTAATGCATCATCCCGCAACTAACTCGTTAGTCACATTGCTTGCAAGGCTTATAGTGATGAGCATTACCGAGAGGGCCCAGAGATACCTCTCCGCAACACGGAGTGACAAATCCTAATATCAATCTATGCCAACTCAACAAACACCATCGGAGACACTTGTAGAGCATCTTTATAATCACCCAGTTACGTTGTGACATTTGATAGCACACAAGGTGTTCCTCCGGTATTCGGGAGTTGCATAATCTCATAGTTAGAGGAACATGTATAAGTCATGAAGAAAGCAATAGCAATAAAACTAAATGATCATTTATGCTAAGCTAACGGATGGGTCTTGTCCATCACATCATTCTCTAATGATGTGATCCCGTTCATCAAATGACAACACATGTCTATGGTCAGGAAACATAACCATCTTTGATTAACGAGCTAGTCAAGTAGAGGCATACTAGGTACATTCTATTTCGTCTATGTATTCACACATGTATCAAGTTTCCGGTTAATACAATTCTAGCATGAATAATAAAGATTTATCATGATATAAGGAAATATAAATAACAACTTTATTATTGCTTCTAGGGCATATTTCCTTCAAGAAGAGCCTAAGCTTGGGGATACCCCATGGCACCCTAAGTTATTATCCAAAGAGGAACAAGCAATTAAGCTTGGGGATGCCCCGAGTGGCATCCCCTCTTTCTTCTAACGATCACCTATATTTTACTTGGAGCTATATTTTTATTCGTCATGTATAATGAGTTTTGCTTGGAGTGTCTTGTATTATATGAGTCTTTGCTTGCTTTTCTTTTTAATTTTTGTCATCTATCCTTCCTGGACACACCTATTTGAGAGAGCCAAAATTATGCTATGATTTGTTAGAATTGCTCGTTATGCTTCACTTAAATTTTTAGAGCTATGGAATTGCTCTAGTGCTTCACTTATATCTTTTTGAGCACGGCGTGCTTTAATATTTTTGAATAAATGCTCTCATGCTTCATTTAGATTTATTTGGGAGTTAGTACAATTTTGGAGAAATTCTCTCATGTGTCACTTAAATTATTTTGAGAGAAGAAAATCTTTATGCTCGTGTTCTTCACTTAAATTTATTTGAGCTTATCAAAAGCAGCATATCAAATTAGTTCCAAAGTGATAGATATTCAAGAGGCATATAATAAAAACTTCCATGATCATTAGACAAAGTAAACTTGATTCCTTGTAATAGTTTTGCGATATGAAGATAGTGATATGTGAGTCATGTTGGTGACTAATTATGCTTTACTAAGAATATTGGACTTAAGGTTTGTGATTCCCTATGCAAGCACGAAAGTCAATAGTTATGCCATGAAATTACATCCTACTTGTGGTGCATTATTCGGTGTTAGTTATGCTTAATGCTCGCTTATGTGCTTTTTCGTTTCTTGGTTGGATGTTTCTCAATCTTTTTGCTAGCCTTCACTTGTACTAAGTAGGAATACTACTTGTGCATCCAAAATCCTTGAACCCAGTGTTGCCATGTGAGTCCACCATACCTACCTATATGCGGTATTCCTGTGCCGTTCTAAGAAAATTTGTATGTGCCTTCCCTAGTTTTCAAAATAAATTCTGTTTTGTGTGCTCGCACCGCTCATGAAATGGTAGGGGGTGGATGATATTTTTCCATGCTAGATGTGTTATTCTCATGATGAGTGTTTATTCACTTGTCATTGCACGAGAGTACGGCAAAGCTATTTGGGATGCCCAGTCCTGAAATGAAAAATGAATTTACTTTATGTTGTCAAATAATAAATTCCTTGGAAAGTGTTGGCATGGACGGCACCCGTGGATACGGGTAGCCGTGGAATGTGGAAGTATGATGGAAAAAGGAATAAACTTTATTTTATGTTTGGGAACCGCCTATGATAGATATAGCATGGAAAGTATTGGGAACTACTCGATGGTTTTCGTTGACAGGAAAAGCAAGCCACCCAAAATGTTTTATCTCTATTTTTTTGCTTTGAGCTCTGGCACCTCTTCAAATCCCTACTTCCCTCAACAAAGGGCCTTTCTATTTACTTTATGCAATTTTTATTTTTATTTGAGTCTCCATCTTCTCTTATAAAGCACCGACTAAGGGGCACCATGATCGTACCTGAGCATTGGGTGTAGCTAATATGGGAGTGTGTTTCATGAATGGATCAATGATTGAGCACGATGGGCTAGGGAGAACTTGCTTTAGTGTTGATATTTTGAAAGACATGGTTGTTTGTTGATATGCTTGAGTATTGAAATCTTCATGTCAAAACTAGACGATTGCTTTGAAACATATAAAAGTCCAAATGTCCATGCTACAAAAGAAAAGAATATGTGATGAACATGTTAGGTAGCATTCCACATCAAAAATTCTGTTTTTATCATTTACCTACTCGAGGATGAGCAGGAATTAAGCTTGGGGATGCTGAGACGTCTCCAACGTATCTATCATTTTTTATTGTTCCATGTTGTTATATTATCATTCTTGGATGTTTTACAATCATTTCATAGCAACTTTACATTATTTTTTGGGAGTAACCTATTGACATAGTGCCCAGTGCGAGTTGCTATTTTTGCTTGTTTTTTTACTTCACAGAAAATCAATACCAAACGGAGTTCAAACACATCAAAACTTTTTGGAGATTTTTCCTGGACCAGAAGACACATCTTGGGACAGAGAAGTGCCAGAGGGGGGACTCCGAGGGGAGCACAACCCACCTCGGCACGCCTGGGGCCCCAGACACGCCCTAGTGGGTTGTGCCCACCTCGGCCGCCTCCCGCACCACCTCTTTGCTCTATAAATACCCTGAAAATCCAAAAACCCTAGGGGAGTTGACGAAACACAGTTCCAGCCACCGCAAGTTCCAGGACCACCAGATCCAATCTAGACACCATCACAGAGGGGCTCATCATCCTCATTGGTGCTTCTCCGATGATGCATGCGTAGTTCATTGTAGACCTATGGGGCTATAGTTAGTAGCTAGATGGTTTCCTCTCTCTCTTTTGATTCTCAATACAATGGTCTCTTGGAGAACTATTTGATATAACTCTTTTTGCGGTGTGTTTGTTGGGATCCGATGAACTTTGAGTTTATGATCAGATCTATTTTATCCATGAAAGTTATTTGAGTTTTCATCTCTTATATGCATGATTACTTATAGCCTCAAATATCTTATTCGAATCTTTGGTTCAGTTGGGCCGACTAGATCAATTTTTCTTGCTATGGGAAGAGGTGCTTTGTGATGGGTTCGGTCGTGCGGTGTTCTTTCCCAATGACATAAGGGGCAGCAAGAAACGTATTTATCGTTGCCATTAAGGATACCAAGATGGGGCCTATTCATACATGAATAGTTATTGTCTACATCATGTCATCGTTCTTATTGCATTACTCCATTTCTCCATGACCTTAATACACTAGATGCATGCTGGATAGTGGTCGATGTGTGGAGTAATAGTAGTAGTAGATGCAGGCAGGAGTCAGTCTACTAATTTTGGACGTGATGCCTATAGATCATTGCCTGGATATCGTCATAATTATTTGAAGTTCTATCAATTGCCCAACAGTAATTTGTTTACCCGCCGTATGTTCTCGAGAGAAGCCACTAGTGAAATCTACGGCCCCCGGGTCTATTCTTTATCATATTTGCTTTGAGATCAATTTTTATTTGCTTTTGCTTTCAGATCTATTATTCCAAAAACCCAAAAATACCTTGCTGCAATTTTTAGTTTTTTTATGTTATTTCGCGTTTCCGCGAGATCTGTTTATCCAATCTACTACAAACCAATCTATCTTTTACCCGAGACGGATTGACAACCCCTCTTACGCGTCGGGTTGCAAGTATTTGTTCTTTATGAGCAGGTACCGTTTAGATAGTGTTGCTTGGTTCTCCTACTGGTTTGATAACCTTGGTTTCATCATTGAGGGAACTACCAACCGTAGCTATGCTGCATCATCCCTTCCTCTTCGGGGAAATACTGGCGTAGACACGAGCCATCAAATCCCTCTGAGCCTCGCAAGCATCCACGGCTTTGCGAGCCTCCCAGGCCTCACGAGCCGCCCGAGCTTCGTGAACCGCTCATGGAGTGGGCGCCTGCCACAACTTTGCGTATCATCGAGCACCATGTGTACTTTGTCAACACAGTGCTGAGGGATGCGCGCAAATGCTACGCCATGCAGAAGAAGCTCCTTCTCACGCTCCTCGTTCCCTCCAGGAAGTTGCACCACTACTTTCAAGGCCACCGCATAGAGGTCATCTCTGTGTATCCCTTGGAGCAGGTTCTACGTAGCCCCAACACTGCCGGCAGAGCCGCCAAATGGACCATTGAGATGCAGGCCTTCCAGCTGGAGTTCTTCACCACCCGGGTCATCAAGGGAGCGGCCCTCGCCGACTTTGTGGCAGAATGGACGAACCCGTATGAGGAAGAGCCTCGTGATAACAAATCCCTCCTACCTGGGGATGAGGTCCCTGGTGGTGGGTCTTGTACTTCGACGGCGCCTTCTGCAGGCAAGGTGCGGAGACAAGCTCTACTAAGATATCCAGCTATTCTTCAGGCATGATGAAAAGGTCTCCAACAACATATTTATCTTGCAATGGGAAGAGGTGTTTTGTAGTGGGTTCGATCTTACGGTGCTTGATCCAAGTGACAGAAAGGGAACCGACATGTATGCATCGTTGCTACTAAGGATAAAACGGTGGGAATATCTCTACATAGATAGATCTTGTCATCGTTCTTATTGTATTAATCCGTTTCTCCATGAACTTAATACACTAGATGCATGCTGGATAGAGGTCGATGTGTGGAGTAATACTAGTAGATGTAGGCAGGAGTCGGTCTACTAATCTTGGGCGTGATACCTATATAATGATCATTGCTTGGATATCGTCATGAGTATTTGAAATTCTATCAATTGCCCAACAGTAATTTGTTCACCCACCGCTTTGCTATTTTTCTCGAGAGAAGCCACTAGTGAAATCTACGGCCCCCGGGTCTCTTCCTCATATTATTTACCTTTACGATCTACTTTTATTTGCTTTTATTTTCAGATCTATTAATCCACAAATACAAAAATAATTTTCTACACTTTATTTTATTTACGATCTATTAATTCAATCTATTACAACTTTTTCCCGTCACGCACCAATTTCTGGTATCGTTACCTGAAAGGGATTAACAACCCCTTTAACACGTCGGGTTGCAAGGATTTGTTATCTATGTGCAGGGGCTGTTTACGTTGTGTTTCTTGGTTCTCCTACTGGTTCGATAACCTTGGTTTCATATATGAGGGAAATACCTACCGCCGCTGTGCTGCATCATCCCTTCCTCTTTGAGGAAATACTGACGTAGCTTCAAGCGACATCACAGCCCATTATAGATATGGACCAATATGCCGCCGGTACGTCTTTCGGCCTTTTCTCGGCCCACTGTAGTTGGGCCGACTTCTAGCCCGTTGTGACTTTCGGCTTTCCTCAGCGCATTCTGTAAATGGGCCAAATCCTAGCCCATTTTGTCTTACAGCCTGTTAACGGCCCGCGCAACAGTTGGGCCATTAACGGTGCACCTTATTTTTGGTCCATTAGCAGCCCACGTTCCACAGGGCACAATTTTAGCCCGACGCAACTTCCGCCCTATTAAAAAGCCTAGTTTGTACATTAGGCCTCTTTTGGCCCAAAACACTTTTGGCCTTTTACAGGCCCGTCAAGTAAAAGGGCCGAGACAAAATTGGCATTTATTTCAACCTGCTAGAGGCCCGTGGACCACTTCCATTTATACGGCCCTATCGAGCTTTCAGCCTGTTAACGGCCTGCTAAGAGCCATTGTTACGGTGGGCCACATAGTTTGGAATCCACTAAATATTAATTTGACCAGCCCAACTAAGGCCCGCTTTGACTACACATGTTTGTTCATCCGGATGGCGTCCAGGTAATGTTTGGGCGTGTTCGCCTCAGTTTCAACGATATAGCATATACAATCGCCTCTAAAAAAACCTACACTATACAATAAAGAGACTAAGGCATAGAAAGGAAGAATAATCCTACACTATACAATACATAATTTAAAGCAGATTATATCCACTGAGCATTATAGTTCGGCACCAGTGATAATAAAGCATACAAAAACAGCAAATTACATACACTGGGCAAATAAAGCTCATACATCATGGACACGCATCAACAGAATTTACCATTTGGACTATAATCTCTTTAGAAAATAGGATTGGCCGGATTCCCATAGCACAAATTTCAGTCTGCAAAATGTCCAATTCCTTTGTGGTTACCTTAGTGTCTTGTTTCATTTGTTTACTCCTGCATCTAATACATGCAACTCCAGTCTCAACATGTTGATTGCATGTTGAGAATCATGTACACATTGTCTTGCCACCTCTAGTTGATGCTCGAGAACATCAGCACATTCCAATTCCAATCCACAATCATTTGGTAATGGCCATGCCACACTGTTCTCAGATCTTTGTGGTGATGTCACTTCATCCTGGAATGTTTCTGTAAGTACACATGACTAGGGCAAATATATAGTTACAATAGTGAAGCGAGCAAGACAGACTATTTTGTACACGGAAAAACATGACTAACAATAATGTTACATGTCATGAAGCATAAGCAGGTGATATTATAAAAAATATAAAAATGGTAGTTTGATGTTGGGGCCAAACATGTCATGAGGAGCATGATGTTCTCAATAATTATAAAAATGTCATGAAGCAAAACATGACTAACAATAATGTTCTCAAAATGAAGCATAAACATGATTATTTTGTGCAGCCCGCATACAAAAATCTCTCTTAGCTCACTAAAGGAGCATGATGTTGGGGCCAAATCCAAAACACAAACAAGTTGTAAATTTAGACCACATGCAGCTACTAAACATTCTCTTTCTATATATATATATATATATAATATATATATATAGGGTAACGCTATTCTAAGCGTGAGTGTAGAATAGCTTATTCTACACTCCCTAGTAACACTATGTACAAAATCTAGTAAAACGGTGTATAAAATGTAGTAATTCAGAATATATTTTTTTTATCATCTAAGTTTGTAATTTACTACGTTTTTACGAAAATTACTATATTTTACATAGTGTGTTACTGTATTTTGTATGTAACGTTACTGACACTCACGCTTAGTTTAGCATTATATTATATATATATATATATATATATATATAGTTTTACTATTCATCACCCAGGGTGCAGAATAAGTTATTCTTCACCCAAGGTAATCTTACGATCATTTCATAATTAAATTACGTTTTGAATTCAAATAGTTACATTCCTATTGATTCACTATGTAAAATTTGACATAAGAAAATAAAAATATAGGTCATAAGACAAGAAAATTTGTTATTTATGTCTATTTTAGACTATGTTTTTTACGTTTGTAATTTTACATAACATAAAATATTTTTTACAGCGATTATATATTTTCTTACGGTCCTTTTTTCATCGGAAATAAGACAAAACTTACGGAACGTAAAACTATGATGCATTGATGGTAAAATAGAGGGGGGTGAAGAATAACTATTCCTCACCCAGGATGACAAATAGCGCGACCCTATATATATATATGAGTAGGATTTTCTACAATAGCTTGCCACAGAACTAGTTAAGAGTTTCAACGGTGCAAAAGTTCTCAAAAATCATGAAAAAAACTGAACCAACACACCTATAATATGACATGATCCAACGGAGGGATTAATCAATAAAAAAGCCATCAAATACACGGTGTGATAGCGAGAAATAACATGAAAAAACTCTATGGAGGGGTATCGAACCTAGCACATCATGTTTAACAACGGCACGATCTGGCCAATAGGCCGGACCATGCTTCGAATTGAACTCCTACCTAGAAAGCTATGCAATTTTCTTTTTATTTTTTTACGAGTTCATGTTTAGTTTCATAACACATAAACTTTCCCATATGAAAAATATAATTATCAATATGCTATTATTTTATATTTTAAATTTTTTCCATTTTCATTATTGTGTACTCCGAAGAGGTAGACTTGAACTTTATTTATGTGGATTTAAATATTCCAACATATATTAGAAATTATTGTCTAAATTTAAGAATAAAAAATGTCAACCATGTTTGTATAAATGTAAGGATAATTTACACAATAACTTTTTCACACATGTTGAACACTTTTAAAAATACATGTTTTAAAAAAATTTAACGCACGACAATAATTTTTCAAAACGCTTTATAATTTTTTTAAACATGTTGAACATTTCTCAAATGCTTTAACACTTTCTTGAAGTTTGTGGCAGTTCTATTTTGTCCTTACATTTCTTTTTTGAAATGGTAAAAATAATATGAAAAATAAAAATAAAGAACTTGTCAAGAAATTGTGTAGACCCATAGGAGTGCCATATATAGCAACTAAGCACCTTTGAGAGGTACACACCAACCAAAGCGGAATTTTGGAGCATGGTGGCCACTGAAGACGTTTTTTCTTGAAAGTTTAAAAACCGGCACTTAAAAGTTTCATAAAATTTTAGAAAAATTGAAGAAAAACATATGCATGTGCTCTAAGTGACTTTCACGTTTTGTTTGAAATTTTTGTTATATTATTCCCTGCAAAAAATAAAAAAATGAGACCAGAAAATAAGCTAATTTTTGCATGTATTATTTTGCATCTGTCACAAAAAATACAGATTTTGATAAAAAAATCACAATAATATATTGAACTTCTATGTGTGCATGTACAAAAAATGTCAGAAGTTTTTTAGCTGTAAAAATCAGTTTATTTGACTTAAAAAACAACACAAATGTGTCGGTGCTCAAAATTACATTTTGCATAGCAACACAATATATAAAGTTTGACCTAGTCTATATCTAATAACCATAGTATGGCCAGGTGGACATATGTGATTAAATAAATTATGAGGGTGTTCTCACAAAAAAATTCTCACGTCCGGGTAGGCCACCGACATGTTGGCACGCCACACGGGTTGGACGTACATTTGGATTTGAATGGAGGCACCGTATTTGCATAGTCATACAAGTTCAAGCACTAGTTTCATGTATTTTGCAACTTTAGGCACTAAACTAACCGCGCAAGACAAGTTGAGGCACTTCCAACTTATTTATTGCGAATAAGTAAGCAAACAGTTGGCCGTTCTGTATCTCAATTAAAGTCTTAGGGAGCATAATGAACAACAGAGGTATTAATATAAACCTACTACAACAAGCAAAACTAGGCAACCATTAGCCTCGTATAAACTAGATTGTGAGCCTCATGTAGTAATAGTTGGTTAATAGACTTCAAAACTTCAGGCACACTTCACGAGAATAATTAAATGATAAGTCCTTTAATTATGTCAACTAATAGTTATGCAAGTACTCCTACCCAACATCGGGCATCATTGTTTGGGCATCTCATCAACTAAGGACAAATAAAGCAATTGTAAAAAGCAATTTAACTATGCCTGAAACGAACAAGCAATTGAACTGTTGAGTTGGCAGCATGCATACCTGCACACCTCAATAACATCCATGGCCTAGCTACATTTACTATATAAAGGAACAAGTAATGTAATATTGTTTGCCCTCTATGAAGTATTTCGAGTAGTATGTAATAAAGATCCTAGTAATGATAGGGAGGCTAATGATGCGAATATGCATTTGGTTATGACATTTATGACATCGACAACTACCATAACAGGAAGCAGTTTCACACTGTTCACTACTATAAGATGTTTTAGACATTTAAAAGTAGACTAAATCCGTGATGAGTGAACAGACACATTGAAATGTGTCTACATACATCTGATTTACAAAAAAAGTTAGAACATCATATAGTAGTGAGCAGAGGGAGTTTTAATCAATGGGCCAATGAATGGGTTACAGGTGAAGAACCCTACGCAAGCACAATGTCAGACAAATAGGATGTCCTGGTAATTGTAATATAGTGACTTGACATAACTGGTTGAACAGGCTCAGCGTTGCTCCTCCTTCTCTTGCAAGGCTCCTTCCTAACATCTTGTACTTGGAAATCCTCAATTTTATCTTCATTGCACCCCGTCTGCAAGGTGACACAAACTAGTTACTGGTCTCCTTGGAAGATAAATATGCATACTTTCCGGTCTATCATGAACATCAAAGGATGAGTTTATAAAAAAACAACACCACATAATGAAACATGCCACATCTCTTGCACACAATGAAATGAGCATTTACTATGTGTGCAATGTGTAAAAACTAGGCATACCTTCAAACTGGACCTCCAGATACTCTTGGAGAGCTTACTTTAGTGTACAGCTAAACCTTTATGTCACCTACGAGTTATACAAGCACCCACTATAGCAGCCCTTAGTGTTTAAATCGTTGACAAGCTCTGTTAGGTCAAGAACAACAAGTAATCAAAGCAAACAGCCTAGTATGGCTGGCTGACACAAACAAGCAATTGAACAGATGTCTGAGCAAATCTTGCACACCACTAAATTACATATCAAGAAAAGAAGCATAGAAGGAGGCTTAAAGACCATCACTTGACTAACCAAATTTAATGGGCATTTAAACATCATGTGCAACGTATGAACTAAAATAAACATTGCATATTTCATATTCTATAATGAAATGCACATGTATTAGGCTATGCTATCTATGATGCCTAAATGTGCACTATAGCAGGCAGGAGTGATTCATCAGTGCACGCACAATTGAATTACAGGTTAATGGCCAGTTCTATTCCGACTTTTCAAAGCTGATTGTTAAAATAAGCAATAAATGATGTAAAGAAGTCGTTTTGAGTTATGGGATTGGGCTTAATTTATTTCGATTGGGGGGTGCTTCGGGTCGAAGCTCACTAAAAATTGAAGGGAAGGGTAATAGCGAAATGACCGTGTTGTCTGTCTATATTACACTCAAAATGCCATTGTCACGCCCGCATCACAGTTGAACCTCAAGTAAAAAAACACGCAAGCATTCATTGTCGTGCCCGCTTGCATCTCCTCTCCCCTTTCCTTCTAACTCGATCTCCTGCCTGCAGCTCTAGGGTTCCTCCAGTGAGCCATCGCCATTGGTCCCACCTGGCCTGCTCCTCGACAATGCTCTATGCAAATAGGCTACACGGCTGTCAGGTAGGTCCAAATCTCGTCGATTGCTTATCCCTCTAGCGCTGCCCCTCATTCTCATGGTCTCCATCAGTTGCTCCACTATGGTCGCCCAACGCACTACTCCGGTGGTCGCCGCACAATTACGGCCGATGCCCCACTTAGGCAGAAGGCACCTCGTTCCCCCTCCCCTCCTCCCAGGCCGTGGCCTTGAGCTGCTGTTGAAGGATGAGCTCATCCAACAAGGTGATGATCTCCTCTGATTTTTTTGCCAAATTTTCATTCTAATCTGCTATACGATGAATTGCTATGAGCTACTGCTATATGATGCATTGCTATGAGGTACTCCTATTGATGCTATATGATGAATTATTCTGAACTGCTGCTGCTATATGATGAGTTGATATAAGCTGCTCCTGCTGCTGCTATATCATGAATTGCTATGAGTTGCCACTGCTATTATATGATAAATTGGTATGACATGCTACAGGTATATGATGAATTGCTAGCTGTTGCTTTTGTATGATGAGTTGCTATGAGCTACAGCTGCTGCTATATGATGCTTACAGGTGGTGCTTCTATATGATAATAACCAGCTACTTGGACCATCGAATTTTGATAAATAATGGTTCTTCATTAAAATTTAGGCAATGTGTTCTTCATTTAAATTAGGCAATGGGCTCTCTATAGAAGACATTGACAAAATTAGATGGTATCTTTGTATTTGCATTTTAAACAAATGTTGATTGTCTATTTTCCTATCATATTAATTACTGCACTCGGTTCAATTTTGTGATGTTTGCAAGTCCAATTAATTTTCACATGGGCAGAAAAATGACAAAATATAATGCAATCTAGACTTTTCACTGATCATACCGCAAATAAGTTGAAAAGGCAGGCAATGAAAAGAACTGGTTGGCCTATTATCTGGAGCTTATATTCAAAGGCGCTTATTTTCTTAAGATAACTCGAAATAACTGTCCTTAAGAACCTTGGCCAACAACACTGACATACAAATAACATGTCACGATGATTGCAATGGAGGACCTGTTCTTTTGACAGATTCTCCCAGAATCTAACCCCTACCCACATTCTCCTAGAATCTTTGAGCCCCATTTGTTTTACAATCCTATCTAATTAGGGTCTAATTAGTTAGGATTGTAAATCAAGTGGGGGTCAATGGTTCTAGGAGAAGCTAGAGAGGGGCAGATTCTAGGAGAATCGTGCAAAAGAACTAGGCCTCAGTGACCTACCATAGCACATTGTATAGGCTCACCGCTGCTTCTCCTTTTTTAGCGATGTTCCATGAAATTGCCACATACATCTTGTACTAAGAAATCTTGTACTTTTTCATTGCGGCACCCCATCTTCAAGTTGACATGCCTAATTTGAGATATCTCTACATAATAATACATTGCATATCCCTTGCGCATATTTAAACCACCAATTAACGATTGTGCGCGTGGCATAAACTATCCATTACTCTGTCTACTAGACTAGCATGCACTGCAAGGGATCCTAATGCCACCTATGATTTTGTGTAATGTACTACCTCTATTCTTAAATATATGTCTTCACAGGGATTCCAGTATGGACCTCATACAGATGTATATAGATGCATTTTCGAGTGTAGATTCACTCATTTTGCTCTGCATGTAGTCTATAGTGGAATCTCTAGAAAGACTTATATTTAGGAATGAAGGGAGTATCATGTATGACATCTACATCTCTAATTTAGCAGCCAATAGTGGAAAGTGGAAATCATTGTCTGCACAAAGGGATTACTGGTCGAAAATCCTAGCAAAGCATGCTGGCAGGCAAACAACAATACAAGAGAGAGACGCACTTACAAGATCATAGCATTGCCTAAATCCATGATCTTGGTTGGCCAAGCTGCTAGATCCATAAGAAACATCGTCCTTGTAGTTTTTGCCAGTTGCATAACATGTAATAGCGACCTATTAGTATATTAGAAGTACGTCGGGCAGGTGATGCTGGACGAGTTTAAAGGTGCAAAGTACCTAGGCCGTGGCGGGTGCTTGGCATCTTGCCATATGGTAGGAATCAGGTTAGAAACGTCAAGGGTGATGATGCTAAGCTGGCTGTCGGAGTCCCGTAAGGAGATCTAGAACCATGGAGTAGGGTGTTTATGGATCGGCTCCGGTAGGGCGGACTATGGTGTGGGTGAAGCGGATCTGAGGCCATGGACGAGGGTGTCGGTGAAGCTGCTCCGGTGATTGGGTTCAGCATGGTGTCGATGATGCGGATCTGTGGCCGTGGATGGGCGTCAGAAGCTGCTCTGGTTGGTTGGACGGGGGTGCGACAAAGCGGATATGAGGCCGTGGACTTGGGCGTTGTCAAAGTGACCCATGTAGGGTTGATAATGGTATAGGCAAAGCTACTCCGGTAGGGTTGAGGATGGTGTCGGTGATGACCCACAAGTATGGGGGATCTATTGTAGTCCTTTCAATAAGTAAGAGTGTTGAACTCAACGAGGAGCAGAAGGAAATGACAAGTGATTTTCAGCAAGGTATTCTCCGCGAGCACTGAAATTATCG
The DNA here is from genome assembly GCF_018294505.1 of Triticum aestivum. NCBI lineage: Eukaryota > Viridiplantae > Streptophyta > Magnoliopsida > Poales > Poaceae > Triticum > Triticum aestivum. The sequence continues at coordinate 237,897,269 of NC_057800.1, forward strand.
GTAACGAATTATTTTGTGATAAGATAAATCGTAATGGGTAACAAGTAAATAATGTAAATATGGTGCAACAAGGTGGCCCAATCCTTTTGTAGGAAAGGACAAGCCCGGACCAACTCTTATATAAAGCAAAGAGCTCCCGAGGACACATGGGAATTGTTGTCAAGCTAGTTTTCATCAAGCTCAAATGATTCATGTTTGTTACTTTGATAATTTGATATGTGGTTGGACCGGTGCTTGGGTGCTTCCCTTCCTTGGACAAGCCTCCCACTCATGATTAACCCCTCTCGCAAGCATACGCAACTACGGAAGAAGAATTAAGGTAAACCTAACCATAGCATGAAACATATGGATCCAAATCATCCCCTTATGAAGCAACGCATAAACTAGGATTTAAGCTTCTGTCACTCTAGCAACCCATCACCTACTTATTACTTCCCAATGCCTTCCCCTAGGCCCAAACAATGGTGAAGTGTCATGTAGTCGGCATTCACATAACACCACTAGAGGAGAGACAACATACATCTCATCAAAATATCAAACGAATACCAAATTCACATGATTACTTATAACAAGACTTCTCCCATGTCCTCAGGAACAAACGTAACTACTCACAAAGCATATTTACGCTCAAGATCAGAGGAGTATTAATTATCATTAAGGATCTGAAAATAAAATCTTCCACCGAATAAACCAACTAGCATGAACTACAAGGAGTAATCAACACTACTAGCAACCCATAGGTACCAATTTGAGGTTTTGGGATCAAGATCGAATACAAGAGATGAACTAGGGTCTGAGAGGAGATGGTGTTGGTGAAGATGTTGATGAAGATTGACCGCCTCTCGATGAGAGGATCGATGGTGATGACGATGGCGACAATTTCCCCCTCTCAGAGGGATGTTTCCCCGGTAGATCAGCTCCGCCGGAGCCCTAGTTTGGTTCTGCCCATGTTCTGCCTCGAGACGCCGGCGCTTCGTCCCGAAAGCTTCCCTCTGATTTTTTTTCCAGGGTGAAATACACCATATAGCCAAAGATAGGGACCGAAGGCCTGCCAGGGGGCCCACAAGGCCAGGGGGCACCCAAGGGGGTAGGGCATGCCCTCCACCCTTGTGGCTGGCTGGTGGCCCCCCTCTGGTACTTTCTTCGCCCAATATTTTTTTTTTATTTCAAAAATAAGCTCCGTGAAGTTTTAGGACTTTTGGAGTTGTGTAGAATAGGTCTCTAATATTTGTTGCTTTTCCAGTCCAGAATTCCAGCTGCCGGCATTCTCCCTCTTCATGTAAACCTTATAAAATAAGAGAGAAAAGGCATAAGTATTGTGATATAATGTGTAATAACAGCCCATAATGCAATAAATATCAATATAAAAGCATGATGCAAAATGGATGTATCAACTCCAACAAGCATAGAGCTCGCTTGTCCTCAAGCGAATGCCGATATCGATAAATATGTCCGCATGTTTAGAGATAGAGGTGTCGATAAAAATAAAATACGAACATGAGGGAATCATGATCATCTTTAGAACAAAAACATATAATGCCATATAATTTCTTATGCTAAAGTAACAATTCGTACACAAGGTAAAGCATGATTCATAAACTTTATTGAAAACTAACAAACTATGATCTCAGTCATTGAAGCAATTGCAATTTATCATAACATCAGAAAGAGTCAATTAAAGAGCTTTACATCAAGTCCACATACTCAACTATCATATAATCTTTCACAATTGCTAAGACTCACGTGATACTTATGGGTTCAAAGTTTCAATCAGACACAGAGAAAGATATGGGCTTATAGTTTTGCCTCCCAACCTTTTACCTCAACGGTAATGTCAACAATAATACTTTGTGAAAACCTACATCTGAGTGGATATATATATATATCTGGATCTCTCCAACATATAGTGCTTGCCAAAGGAAAAAGTATAAAAAGGAAAGGTGATGATCACCATGACTCTTGTCTAAGGGTAGGAGATAAAAGTAAAAGATAGGCCCTTCACTGAGGGAAGCAGAGGTTGTCATGCGCTTTTTTGGTTGGATGTACAAAATCTTAGTGCAATAGAACCTCACTTTATATTGCCGCTTGTGATAAGGAACTTTATTATGCAGTCCATCGCTTTTATCTCTTCCATATCACAAGTTCGTATAAAGCTTATTTTCTTCACACTAATAGATCATACATATTTAGAGAGCAATTTTTATTGCTTGCACCGATGACAACTTACTTGAAGGATCTTACTTAATCCATAGGTAGGTATGGTTGGAAGCATAAGTAGTATCTCTACTTGGTGCAAAGAATTTGTCTATCATGAGAGGGAAAAGCAAGCTCAACATGTTGCATGATCCATGACAATATAACTTCTATTCGGATATAAGAAAACATAACCTATTATGTTGTCTTCCTTGTCCAACATCAACTTTTTAGCATGTCATATTTTAATGAGTGCTCACAATTACAAAAGATGTCAAAGATAGTATATTTATATGTGAAACCTCTCTTTGTTTATTACCTCCTATTGATTGCAACAATGACCAAAACTATGTTTGTCAACCCTCAACAGCTTTTATTCATCATACTCTTTAAATGTGAAGTCATTACTCTCCATAAGATAAATATATTATCTTTTTATTTCTTTTTATTCTTTCTTTTAATTCCCTCAAGATCATAGCAAGAAAGCAAAGCCCTCAACTCAAAACTACTCTTTATTATATATATCTCAAGGACTCGATAACATAGATAGGGATCATAAAGAAAAACTCAAGGCTAGATCATACTAAAAACTTTATTCTACTAGATCAAGATATAACCAAAGGGATCAAACTAAGAAAAGCGATAAAGATAAAGATGTGATGGTGATACGATATCGGGGCAGTCCCCCAAGCTTGGCAGTTGCCAAGGGGAGTGCCCATACCCATGTATTTAGATCTCTTTGTTCGGAGGTGGTGATGAGGGAGTTATTGATGAAGTAGGCTTGTCATCCATCTTCCAAGGCATAGGTTCACCATCATAGAAATATGAACGAGTCTCCGGGATCCTCGAATCTGCAGCCAAACTCATCCTCTTGAATCTATATTCAGACTCACGGTTTTGGTTCTATAGGTCATAGATCTGGGCTTGGAGATGCTTGATTTTCTCATGAAGCCTGAAGATGGCCTCCTCAATGCTCTTGGGATCCAGCTTGTGCTTGTTGCTGAACTCTGTGATCATCATGTGTTTGGCGTTGATTCCATGTTCCACCATCCCTTGGGACTTGAAAACTTGTTGTTCCATTGCTTCGAGCCTCGTCTCCATGCTTCCGGTCTTCTTCGGCCCCTCAACATCGTGGATGTGCAACACCCCCTCATGCAACTCAATGGCTTGGGGTGTCGCAACACCTCCGCAAGGTAGGGGTTGATGACCTTCTCGAAAAACTTGTCCTTCGAGGAGCTTGGAGATGTCATGGTGATCTAGATCTGTCAGAAAAATAGCTCGAAACAAAAACATGAGATATTGTCATGGTACGGTGGTCAAAACTTTCGAGAGATTATATAATGAAATTTACCCGACCATAAGGAGTATTGTGCAAGAAAATGGAGTCTGGAAGGCACACGAGGTGGCCACAAGGACGGGGGGGGGCGCCCTGCACCCTTGTGGACGCCTCGTGTCTCTTTCGGACTACCTTTAATTTTCCTAATTTTTAAATATTCCAAAACAGAGAAAATTTATCATTGGAAACATTTTGGAGTCGGTTTACTTACCGTACCACATACATGTTCCTTTTCAGAGTCTGAAACGTTCTGGAATGTATCCCTTATGTACTCCTTCGGTGTTACGGTATTAATTATATTGGTCTCTACATTTATGGGAGTACCTCAGATATAGTGTTTGATTCTTTCACCGTTTACCACCTTCAGATTTGTGCCTTCGGCGTTGTTGATCTTTATGGCACTGGAACGATAAACCTCCTCGATAATGTAGGGACCTTCCCATTCATAGGGAAGCTTTCCTGCAAAAAATCTTAAACATGAGTTCTATAGCAAAACGTGATCACCTACATTAGACTCACGCTTTTGCATCCTTTTGTCATGTCGTCTTTTAACGTTTTCTTTAAACAACATGGCATTCTCATAGGCTTGGGTTTCCCATTCATCAAGTGAGATAATGTCAAATAACCTCTTCTCACCGGCAAGTTTGAAATCATAATTGAGCTCTTTAATAGCCCAATATGCCTTATGTTCTATTTCAAGAGGTAAGTGACATGCTTTTCCATAAACCATCTTATACGGAGACATACCCATATGATTCTTATAAGCAGTTCTATAAGCCCATAATGCATCATCAAGTTTCTTAGACCAATTCTTTCTAGATCTATTAATAGTCTTTTGCAAAATTAATTCAATCTCTCTGTTGCTCAATTCTACTTGACCACTAGACTGAGGATGATAAGGAGAGGCAATTCTATGATTAACATCATACTTAGTAAGCATTTTACGGAAAGCACCAAGAATAAAATGTGAACCACCATCAGTCAGTAAATATCCAGGCACTCCAAACCTCGAAAAAATAACTTATTTAAGCATCGTAATAAAAGTGTTATGATCATCACTACTAGTTGGAATAGATTCTACCCATTTGGTAACATAATCAACAACAACTAAAATATGTGTAGACCCATTAGAGGAAGGAAAAGGTCCCATATAATCAAAGCCCCAAACATCAAATGGTTCAATAACAAGTGAATAATTCATAGACATTTCCTGACGTCTACTAATATTACCAATTCGTTGACATTAATCACAAGACAAATCAAACTTCTGAGCATCCTTAAAGAGAGTGGGCCAATAAAAACCGGATTGCAATACCTTATGTGCAGTTCTATCTCCAGTGTGGTGTCCTTCGTAAGACTCGGAGTGGCACTTGTGTAGGATCTGTTCCTGTTCATGCTTAGGTACACAACGTCTAATAACACCATCTACTCCTTCTTTATAAAGGTGTGGGTCATCCCATAAGTAATGTCTCAAATCATAGAAAACCCTTTTCTTTTGCTGGTATGTGAAACTAGGTGGTATAAATTTAGCAGCAATATAATTAGCATAATCAGCATACCATGGAGTACTACGAGAAGTACTTATAACATTTAATTGTTCATCAGGAAAGCTATCATTAATAGGTAGTGGGTCATCAAGAACATTTTCTAACCTAAACAAGTTGTCTGCAACAGGGTTCTCAGTTCCCTTTCTATCAATAGTATGCAAATCAAATTCTTGTAGCTAGAGAACCCATCTAATAAGTCTAGGTTTAGCATCTTTCTTTTCCATGAGATATTTGATAGCAGCATGATTAGTGTGAACAGTTACTTTGGAATCAACAATATAAGGCGTGAACTTATCACATGCAAATACGACTGCTAAAAATTATTTTTTCTATGGTAGCATAATTTCTCTGGGCACTGTCTAGAGTCTTACTAGCATACTGAATAATATTTAATTTCTTATCAACTCTTTGTCCTAGAACAACACCAACAGCATAATCACTAGCATCACACACAATTTCAAAGGGTAAATTCCAATCAGGTGGCAGAACAATAGGAGCACAAATCAAGGCTTTCTTAAGTATTTCAAACGCTTCTACACAATCATCATAAAAAACAAAAGGAACATCTTTTTGTAAGAGATTAGTGAGAGGCCTAGAAATTTTAGAGAAGTCTTTAATAAACCTCCTATAGAACCAGCATGATCAAGGAAACTTCTTATACCTTTGATATCTTTAGGTTACGAAATATTTTCAATAGCATCTACTTTAGCTTTATCAACTTCAATACCTCTTTCAGAAACTTTATGCCCCAAGACAATACCTTCATTAACAATAAAGTGGCACTTTTCCCAATTCAATACAAGATTAGTTTCTTCACATCTCTGCAAAACTTGGTCAAGGTTGCTTAAGCAATCATCAAAAGAAGTTCCGTAAATGGAGAAATCATCCATGAAAACCTCAATAATCTTTTCACAAAAATCAGAGAATATAGCAGTCATACATCTTTGAAAGGTAGTAGGTGCATTGCATAAGCCAAAAGGCATACATCTATAAGAAAAAGTACCGAAAGGGCAAGTAAAAGTGGTTTTCTCTTGATCATCTTTTGACACAGGTATTTGAGAGAAACCAGAATAACCATCTAGAAAGCAAAAATGTGTATGTTTGGATAATCTCTTTAGCATTTGATCAATAAAAGGTAAAGGGCAACGATCTTTTCTAGTAGCTTTATTTAATTTGCGAAAATCAATTACCATTCCATAACCTATAACAATTCTTTGAGGAATCAATTCATTCTTATCATTAGGAACAACAATAATACCGCCCTTCCTAGGGACACAATGAACAGGACTTACCCATTGACTATCCGCAATAGGATAAATTATACCTGCCTCCCGAAGCTTTAGTATTTCATTTCTTACCACTTCTTTCATCTTAGGATTTAACCGTCGTTGATGATCAACAACTGGTTTAACATCTTTCTCCAATTTAATTTTTTGATGACATTGAGTGGGACTAATGCCCTTAAGATCATCGAGAGTATATCCAATAGCGGCACAGTGCTTCTTCGGAGTTTTCAATAATTTCTTTTCTTCACACTCTGAAAGGTTAGCACTAATAATAACATGATATATCTTAGTTTCATCAAGATAAGCATATTTTAGAGTATCGCGTAATTGTTTAAGCTCAAACACGGGATCACCCTTAGGTGGAGGAGGATCCCCAAGGATTTCAATAGGAAAATTGTGTTTCAAAATAGGTCCTTGATTAAAGAATACTTCATCTATTTCCCTTCTTTCATTCATAAACATATCATTTTCATGGTCCAGCAAATATTGTTCTAAAGGATCAACGGGAGGTATGGCAATAGAAGTAAGACCAATTACTTCATCCTTACTAGGCAATTCTTTATCATGGGGTTATATACGAAATTTAGAGAAATTAAAATCATGAGACATATCCCCTAAACCAAAAGTAACAATATCTTTCTTGGAGTCTATCTTAGCATTAACCGTATTCAAGAAAGGTCTGCCAAATATAATGGGACAAAAATTATCTTGTGGGGAACCAAGAACAAGAAAATTAGTAGGATATTTAATTTACCCACACAAGACTTCAACATCTCTAACAATCCCAATTGGTGATATACTATCTCTATTAGCAAGCTTAATAGTAACATCAATATCTTCTGTCTTAGCAGGTGCAATATCATTCATGATTTCTTTATATAAGGTATAAGGAATTGCACTCACACTAGCACACACATCACATAATCCATGATAACAATGATCTCCTATTTTAACAGAAACAACATGCATGCCAACAATAGGTCTATGTTTATCTTTAGTATTAGGTTTAGTAATCGTAGCAGCTTCATCACATAAATAAATAACATGCCCTTCAATATTATCAACCAAGAGATCTTTAACGCTAGCAATACTAGGTTCAACTTTAATTTGCTCAGAGGGTGTATAGTATAACTCTTATGAAATACAGTTGAAGCTTTAGCAGGATCCTTTATTCTAACAGGGAAAGGTGGTTTCTCAATATAAGCAGTTGGAACAATAGGATCAACATTATCAGTAATAGTTTCTTCTTCAACTTTAACAGGTTCTACTATTTTAACTTCAATGGGAGGATGATGTTTAAACCACATCTCCTTAGGGAGATCAACATGAGTAGCAATTCACAAAAAGAACCTACTATCTCAGATTCAAGTCCATATTTAGTGCTAAAATCACGAAAAGCATCGGTATCCATGAAAGATTTAACACAATCAAACTTAAGGTTTATACCTGACTCTTTACCTTCATCGAGATCCCAATCTTCAAAGTTTTGTTTAATTCTTTCCAATAAATCCCATTTGAATTCAATATCCTTCTTCATATAGGAACCGGTAGAAGAAGTATCGAGCATGGATCGATCATTATGAGAAAGCCGAGCATAATTTTTTTGAATAATAATTTCTCTTGAGAACTCATGATTGGGACATGAATAAAACACTGACTTAATCCTCCCCCAAGCATGAGCGATACTTTCTCCTTCGCGAGGGCGAAAATTATATATATAATTCTGATCATGATGAACCAGATGCATAGGGTAAAACTTCTGATGAAATTCCAATTTCAATCGGTTTGTAGTTCCATGATCCAATATCATCCAATAGCCTATACCATGTCAATGCCTTTCCCTTCAAAACAAAAGGGAAGACCTTCTTCTTGACAACATCCTCAGGCATACCTGCAAGATTAACTAATCTACAAACTTCATCCACATAGATGAGGTGCATATTAGAATGTAATGTTCCATCTCCTGCATAAGGATTAGCTAGCAGTTTCTCTATCATACCCGAAGGAATTTCATAATAAATATTTTCAGTAGGTGCAGTAGGTTGAGGAGCAACTAATTGTGGTTCCGGTCGAGGTGAAGATACCACGAACAAACCCCGCAAAGGATTATTTTCCATAGTAACAAGTGACAGTAAATTTCAGCACACTATATAAATGTTTCCTTACCAAATTCCACTTACCAAAGGCGCTTCACTCCCCGGCAATGGGGCCAGCAAAGTCTCTTGATGACCCGCAATTATAGGGGATCTATCATAGTCCATTCGTTAAGTAAGAGTGTCGAACGCAACGAGAAGCAGAAGGAAATGGCAAGTGGTTTTTAGCAAGGTATTCTCTGCAAGCACTGAAATTATCGTTAACAGTTAGTTTTGCGATAAGATAAATCATAACGGGTAACAACTAGATAAAGTAACTAAGGTGCAGCAAGGTGGCCCAATCCTTTTTGTAGCAAAGGAAAAGACTAAAAAGACTCTAATATAAAGCAAAGCGCTCCCGAGGACACATGGGAATTGTTGTCAAGCTATTTTCATCATGCTCATATGATTCACATTCGTTACTTTGATAATTTGATATGTGGGTGGACCAGTGCTTGGGTGTTGTCCTTCCTTGGGCAAGCCTCCCACTTTTGATTAACCCCTCTCGCAAGCAACCGCAACTACGAAAGAAGAATTAAGGTAAGCCTAACCATAGCATGAAACATATGGATGCAAATCAGCTCCTTACGAAGCAACGCATAAACTAGGGTTTAAGATTATGTCACTCTAGCAACTCAACATCTACTTATTACATCCCAATGCCTTCCCCTAGGCCCAAACAATGGTGAAGTGTCATGTAGTCGACATTCACATAACACCACTAGAGGAGAGACAACGTACATCTCATCAAAATATCGAACGAATACCAAATTCACATGATTACTTATAACAAGACTTCTCCCATGTCCTCAGGAACAAACGTAACTACTCACAAAGCATATTTATGATCAATATCAGAGGAGTATTAATTATCATTAAGGATGTGAAAATATAATCTTCCACCGAATAAACCAACTAGCATCAACTACAAGGAGTAATCAACACTACTAGCAACCCATAGGTACCAATCTGAGGTTTTGGGACCGAGATCGAATAGAAGAGATGAACTAGGGTTTGAGAGGAGATGGTGCTAGTGAAGATATCGATGAAGATTGACCCCCTCTCAATGAGAGGATCAATGGTGATGACGATGGCGACAATTTCCCCCTCCCAGAGAGATGTTTCCCTCGCAGAACAGTTCCGCCAGAGCCCTAGATTGGTTTTGCCCAGGTTCCGCCTCGAGATGGCGGCGCTTCGTCTCGAAAGCTTCCCTCTGATTTTTTTCCATGGTGAAAGACACCATATAGCCAAAGATGGGCACAAGAGGCCTGCCAGGGGGCCCACATGGTCGGGGGCGTGCCCACGGGGGTAGGGCGCGCCCTCCACCCTTGTGGCTGGCTAGTGGCCCCCCTCTGGTACTTTCTTCGCCCAATATTTTTTATATATTCCAAAAATAAGCTCCGTGAAGTTTCAGGACTTTTGGAGTTGTGCAGAATAGGTCTCTAATATTTGTTCCTTTTCCAATCCGAAATTCTAGCTGCGGGCATTCTCCCTCTTCATTAAACATTATAAAATAAGAGAGAAAAGGCATAAGTATTGTGATATAGTGTATAATAACAACCCATAATGCAATAAATATCAATAGAAAAGCATGATGCAAAATGGGCGTATCAATCGGCGAAGCGGCTCCGGTAGGGTTGAGGAAGGTGTCGGCGAAGAGGATCAGAGGCCGTCGACGGGGGAATCGGTGGGGCGGCTCCGAGGGTGTGGACGAAGCGTCTCTGGTGGGGAGTATGAAGGAGACATTGTAGACGTTCTTGCTACCTCTTGAGCTTGCGTTGGTTTTTCCCTTGAAGAGGAAAGGGTGATGCAGCAAAGGAGCGTAAGTATTTCCCTCAGTTTTGAGAACCACGGTATCAAGCCAGTAGGAGACTACACAACAAGCCACTGAATACCTGCACAAACAAACACCAACTTGCAACCAACGACAAAGGGGTTGTCAATCCCTTCACGGTTATTCGCAAAGTGAGATCTGATAGAGATAGATAAACGTTAACGGAATATTTTTGGTATTTTTGGTTTATGGAATGGAAAGTAAATGATGCAAAGGAAAGTAATTAGTAAACTAGAATTGTAGATCAGAAACTTATATGATGGAAAATGGACCTGGGGGCCATAGGTTTCACTAGAGGCTTCACTGAAGATAGAAAACGGACCTGGGGGCCATAGGTTTCACTAGAGGCTTCACTCAAGATAGAAAATATTACGGTGGGTGAACAAATTACTGCCGAGCAATTGATAGAAAAGCGAAAAGTTATGACGATATCTAAGGCAATGTTCATCAATATAGGCATCACGTCCGTGTCAAGTAGATCGAAATGATTCTGCATCTACTACTATTACTCCATACATCGATGACATCTACTACTATTACTCCACACATAGATTGAAACAAGTTCATAAGAATAGAGTAACACATTAAGCAAGATGACATGATGTAGCGGGATTAACTCAAGAAATATGATGAAAACCCCATCTTGTTATCCTTGATGGCAATAATACAATACATGCCTTCCTACCCCTATTGTCACTGGAAAAGGACACCGTAAGATTGAACCTAAAGCTAAGCACTTCTCCCATTGCAAGAAAAATCAATCTAGTTGGCCAAACCAAATCGATAGTTCAAAGAGACTTGCAAAGATATCAAATCATGGATAAAAGAATTCCGAGGAGATTTTAATAATACTCATAGATAAGCTGATCATAAATCCACAATTCATCGGATCTTGGCAAGCACACCGCAAAAGAGTATTACATCGAATAGATCTCCAAGAACATCAAGGAGAACTTTGTATTGAGAACCAAAGAGAGAGAACAAGCCATCTAGCTATTAGCTATGGACCCTTAGGTCTGAAGTAAACTACTCACGCTTCATCGGAGAGGCAATGGTGTTGATGTAGAAGCCCTCCGTGATCGATTCCCCCTCCGGTAGGACGCCGGAAAAGGCCCCAAGATGGGATCTCACGGGTACAGAAGGTTGCGGCAGTGGAAAAGTGGTTTTGTGGCTCCCCTGAATGTTTTTGGGGTATAAGAGTATATATATGCGAAACAATTAGGTAAGGGGAGCTACGAGGGCCCCACAAGGTCGGGGGGGGGGGGGCGCGCCCCACCCCCCTGGGCGCGCCCTCCACCCTTGTGGCCACCTCGAGGCTCCTCTCACTTGTACTCCAAGTCTTCTGGGTGTCTTCTCGTCCAAGAAAAATCATGGCGAAAGTTTTATTCCGTTTGAAATCTGTTTGGTATTCCTTTTCAGCAAAATTTAAAACAAGGAAAATACAGAAACTGGAATTGGGCTGTAGGTTAATAGGTTAGTCCCAAAAATCATATAAAATAGCATATTAATGCATATATAACATTCAAAGCAGATAATATAATAGCATGGAACAATAAAAAATTATAGATACGTTGGAGACATCTGATACAACTCCAACGTATCTATAATTTTTAATTGCTCCATGCTATATTATCGCTGTTTTGGATATTATTGGGCTTTATTATTCACTTTTATATTATTTTTGGGACTAACCTATTAACCGGAGGCCCAACCCAGAATTGTTGTTTTTGCCTATTTCAGAGTTTCACAGAAAAAGAATATCAAACGGAGTCCAAACGGAATGAAACCTTCGGGAACATGATTTTCGGAACGAACATGATCCAGGAGACTTGGACCTACGTCAAGCAACCAACAGGGAAGCCACGAGGTAGGGGGGCGCGCCTACCCCCCCCCCCCAGGCGCGCCCTCCACCCTTATGGGCCCCATGTTGCTCCACCGACGTACTCCTTCGTCCTATATATACCTACGTACCCCCAAACGATCAGAAACAGAGCCAAAACCCTAATTCCACCACCGTAAATTTCTGTATCCACGAGATCCCATCTTGGGGCATGTTCTGGAGCTCCGCCGGAGGGGGCATCGATCACGGAGGGCTTCTACATCAACACCATAGCCTCTTCGATGATGTGTGAGTAGTTTACCTCAGACCTTCGGGTCCATAGTTATTAGCTAGATGGCTTCTTCTCTCTTTTTGGATCTCAATACAATGTTCTCCCCCTCTATCGTGGAGATCTATTTGATGTAATCTTCTTTTGCGGTGTGTTTGTTGAGACCGATGAATTGTGGGTTTATGATCAAGTTTATCTATGAACAATATTTGGATCTTCTGAATTCTTTTATGTATGATTCGTTATCTTTGCAAGTCTCTTCGAATTATCAATTTGGTTTGGCCTACTAGATTGATCTTTCTTGCAATAAGAGAAGTGCTTAGCTTTGGGGTCAATCTTGCGGTGTCCATTCCCAGTGATGCTAGGGGCATCAAGGAACGTATTGTATTGTTGCCATCGAGGATAACAAGATGGGTTTTTATCATATTGCATGAATTTATCCCTCTATATCATGTCATCTTGCTTAAAGCGTTACTCTGTTCTTATGAACTTAATACTCTAGATGCATGCCGGATAGCGGTCGATGTGTGGAGTAATAGTAGTAGATGCACGCAGGAGTCGGTCTACTTGTCTCGGACGTGATGCCTATATACATGATCATACCTAGATATTCTCATAACTATGCTCAATTCTGTCAATTGCTCAACATTAATTTGTTCACCCACCGTAAAATACTTATGCTCTTGAGAGAAGCCACTAGTGAAACCTATGGCCCCTGGGTCTATCTTCCAACACTTAGTTAATTTCATTGCCTTTTATTTTACTTTGCATCTTTATCATAAAAATACCAAAAATATTATCTTACCATATCTATCAGATCTCACTATCGTAAGTGACCGTGTAGGGATTGACAACCCCTTATCGCGTTGGTTGTGAGGATTTATTTGTTTTGTGTAGGTGCGAGGGACTGGTGCGTAGCATCCTACTGGATTCATACCTTGGTTCTCAAAAACTGAGGGAAATACTTACGCTACATTGCTGCATCACCCTTTCCTCTTCAAGGGAAAACCAATGCAGTGCTCAAGAGGTAGCAAGAAGGATTTCTCGCGCCGTTATCTGGGAGGTCTACGCAAAAGTCAACATACCAAGTACCCATCACAAACCCTTATCTCCCATATTACATTATTTGCCATTTGCCTCTCATTTTCCTCTCCCCCACTTCACCCTTGCCGTTTTATTCGCCCTCTCTCTCTATCCTCCCTCTCTTTCTCTATTTGCCTCCTTTTTGCCCGTTCCTCCTTTGCTTGTGTGTTGGATTGCTTGCTTGTCACGATGGCTCAAGATAACACTAAATTGTGTGACCTTACCAATACCAACAACAATGATTTTATTAGCACTCCGATTGCTCCTCTTACCGATGCTGAATCTTGCGAAATTAATGATGCCTTGCTGAATCTTGTCAAGAAAGATCCGTTTTCCGGCCTTCCTAGTGAAGTTGCCGCTACCCATCTAAATAGCTTCGTTGATTTGTGTGATATGCAAAAGAAGAAAGATGTGGACAATGATATTGTTAAATTTAAGCTATTTCTTTTTTCTCTTAGAGATCGTGCTAAAGCTTGGTTTTCGTCTTTGCCTAAAAATAGTATTGATTCTTGGAATAAGTGCAAAGATGCTTTTATCTCTAAGTATTTTCCTCCCGCTAATATCATCTCTCTTAGAAATGATATTATGAATTTTAAGAAACTTGATCATGAACATGTTGCAGAAGCTTGGGAGAGGATGAAATTAATGATACGAAATTGCCCAACACATGGTTTGAATTTGTGGATGATTATACAAAAAAATTATGCCGGATTGAATTTTGCTTCTAGAAATCTTTTAGATTCGGCCGCGGGAGGCACTTTTATGGAAATCACTTTAGGAGAAGCTACTAAACTCCTAGATAATATTATGGTTAATTATTCTCAATGGCACACTGAAAGATCTACTAATAAAAAAGTGCATGCGATAGAATAAATTAATGTTTTGAGTGAAAAGTTGGATGAACTTATGAAATTATTTTCTACTAAGAGTGTTTCTTCTGATCCTAATGATATGCCTTTGTCTACTTTAATTGAGAATATATAATAATGAATCTATGGATGTGAATTTTGTTGGTAGGAATAATTTTGGTAGCAATGCGTATAGAGGAAACTTTAATCCTAGGCCTTATCCTCGTAATTCCTCTAATAATTATGGTAATTCCTACAACAATTCTTATGGAAATTTTAATAAGATGCTCTATGAATTTAAGACTAGTGTTAAGGAATTTTTTAATTCACAAAATAATTTCAATGCTTTGCTTCAAGAGAAATTGCTTAAAGTTGATGATTTGGCTAGGAACGTTGATAAAATTTCTCTTGATGTTGATTCTTTAAAACTTAGATCTTTTCCTCCTAAGCATGATATCAATGAGTCTCTCAAAGCCATGAGAATTTCCTTTGATGAGTGTGAGGAAATAACTGCTAGGATGCGTGCTTAGAAAGATTCCTTTATAAGAGCGTGTTCTTCTAGTTTCCATGATAATAAAGGTGAAGATCTAAAAGTTATTGATGTGTCCCCTATTAAATCTTTGTTTTGCAATATGAATCTTGATAATGATGGGACTGAATATGATCCACCTTTACCTAGAAGGCGTTCCAAAAATTCGGAGTTTTTAGATCTTGATGCTAAATTGGATAAAAGTGGGATTGAAGAGATCAAAACTCTAGATGTTAATGAACCTACTATTTTGGATTTCAAGGAATTTAATTATGATAGCTTCTCTTTGATAGATTGTATTTACTTGTTGCAATCCGTGCTAAATTCTCCCCATGCTTATAGTCAAAATAAAGCTTTTACCAAACATATCGTTGATGCTTTGATGCAATCTTATGAAGAAAAACTTGAGTTGGAAGTTTCTATCCCTAGAAAACTTTATGATGAGTGGGAACCAACTATTAAAGTTAAAATTAAAGATCATGAATGCTATGCTTTGTGTTATTTGGGTGCTAGTGTTTCCATGATTCCAAAGACTTTGTGTGATTTGTTAGGTTTCCGTGATTTTGATGATTGCTCTTTAAACTTGCACCTTGCAGATTCCACTATTAAGAAACCTATGGGAATAATTAATGATGTTCTTATTGTTGCAAATAGGAACTATGTGCCCGTAGATTTTATTGTTCTTGACATAGATTGCAATCCTTCATGTCCTACTATTCCTGGTAGACCTTTCCTTATAACGATTGGTGCAATTATTGATATGAAGGAAGGAAATATTAGATTCCAATTTCCATTAAGGAAAGGCATGGGACACTTTCCTAGAAAGAAAATTAAATTACCTTATGAATCTATTATGAGAGACACTTATGGATTGCCTACAAAAGATGGAAATACCTAGATCTATCCTTGCTTTTTATGCCTAGCTAGGGGCGTTAAACGATAGCGCTTGTTGGGAGGCAACCCAATTTTAGTTTTATTCCTTGATTTTTGCTCCTGTTTAGTAATAAATAATTTATCTAGCCTCTGTTTTGGTTGTGTTTTTTGTGTTTAATTAGTGTTTGTGCCAAGTAGAACCGTTGGGAAGACTTGGGGAAAGTCTTGTTAATCTTGCTGTAAAAAACAGAAACTTTAGCGCTCACGAGAACTTCTGCCATTTTTATTGCAAAGTGATATTTAGTTAATTATTTTTTAATATGATTAATAGATAAATTCCTCACGTCCAGAAATTTATTTTGGAATTTTTGGGGTTCCATATCTTCTGATAGCTACAGATTACTACAGACTGTTCTGTTTTTGACAGATTCTGTTTTTCGTGTGTTGTTTGCTTATTTTGATGAATCTATGGCTAGTAAAATAGTTTATAAACCATAGAGAAGTTGTAATATAGTAGGTTTAACACCAATATAAATAAATAATGAGTTCATTACAGTACCTTGAAGTGGTGTTTTGTTTTCTTTCGTTAACGGAGCTCACGAGATTTTTTACTTTAAGTTTTGTGTTGTGAAGTTTTCAAGTTTTGGGTATGGATTTGATGGATTATGGAACAAGAGTGGCAAGAGCCTAAGCTTGGGGATGTCCATGGCACCCCCAAGATAATATAAGGACACCAAAAATCGAAAGTTTGGGTATGCCCTGGAAGGCATCCCCTCTTTCGTCTACTTCCAGCGGTAACTTTACTTGGAGCTAAATTTTTATTCACCACATGATATGTGTTTTGCTTGGAGCGTCTTGTATGATTTGAGTCTTTGCTTTTTAGTTTACCACAATAATATTTGCTGTACACACCTTTTGAGAGAGACACACATGATTCGGAAATTATTAGAATACTCTATGTGCTTCACTTATATCTTTTGAGTTATATAGTTTTGCTCTAGTACTTCATTTATATCCTTTAGAGCACGGTGGTGGATTTGTTTTATAGAAACTATTGATCTCTCATGCTTCACTTAGATTATTTTTAGAGTCTCAAATAGCATGGTAATTTTCTTAAATAATCCTAATATGCTAGGTATTCAAGATTAGTAAAAGCCTTTCTTATGAGTGTTTTGAATGCTAAGAGAAGTTTGATGCTTGATGATTGTTTTGAGATATGGAGGTAGTGATATTAAAGTTGTGCTAGTTGAGTAGTTGTAAATTTGAGAAATACTTGTGTTGAAGTTTGCAAGTCCCGTATCATGCACGTATGGTAAACGTTATGTGACAAATTTGAAACATGAGGTGTTCTTTTATTGTCCTCCTTATGAGTGGCGGTCGGGGACGAGCAATGGTCTTTTCCTACCAATCTATCCCCCTAGGAGCATGCGAGTAGTGCTTGGTTTTTGATGACTTGTAGATTTTTGCAATAAGTATGTGAGTTCTTTATGACTAATATTGAGTCCATGGATTATACGCACTCTCACCTTTCCATCATTTGCTAGCCTCTTCGGTACCATGCATTGCCCTTTCTCACATTGAGAGTTGGTGCAAACTTCGCCGGTGCATCCAAACCCCGTTATTTGATATTCTCTTTCACACATAAACCTCCTTATATCTTCCTCAAAACAACCACCATACCTACCTATTATGGCATTTCCATAGCCATTCCGAGATATATTGCCATGCAACTTTCCACCATCCCGTTTATCATGACACGTTCATCATTGTCATATTGTTTAGCATGATCATGTAGTTGACATAGTATTTGTGGCAAAGCCACCGTTCATAATTCTTTCATACATGTCATGTCACTCTTGGTTCATTGCATATCCCGGTACACCGCCGGAGGCATTCATATAGAGTCATACCTTGTTCTAATATCGAGTTGTAATCATTGAGGTGTAAATAAATAGAAGTGTGATGATCATCATTTAATAGAGCATTGTCCCAATAAAAAAAGAGAAAGACCAAATAAAAAAGAAGGCCCAAAAAGATGAAAAGGGACAATGCTACTATCCTTTTTTCCACACTTGTGCTTCAATGTAGCACCATGATCTTCATGATAGAGAGTCTCTTGTTTTGTCACTTTCATATACTAGTGGGAATTTTTCATTATAGAACTTGGCTTGTATATTCCAGCAATGGGCCTCCTCAAGTGCCCTAGGTCTTCGTGAGCAAGCAAGTTGGATGCACACTCACTAGTTTCCTTTGTTGAGCTTTCATACATTTATAGCTCTAGTGCATCCATTGCATGGCAATCCATACTCCTTGCATTAAAATCAATCGATGGGCATCTCCATAGCTCATTGATTAGCCTCGTTGATGTGAGACTTTCTCCTTTTTGTCTTCTCCACATAACCCCCATCATTATACTCTATTCCACCCATAGTGCTATATCCATGGCTCACGCTCATGTATTGTGTGAAGGTTTATAAAGTTTGAGATTACTAAAGTATGAAGCAATTGCTTGGCTTGTCATCGGGGTTGTGCATGATGAGAGCATTCTTGTGTGACGAAAATGGAGCATGACTAAACTATATGATTTTGTAGGGATAAACTTTCTTTGGCCATGTTATTTTGAGAAGAAATAATTGCTTAGTTAGTATGCTTGAAGTATCATTATTTCTATGTCAATATTAAACTTTTATCTTGAATATTTCAGATCTGAATATTCATGCCACAATTAAGAAGAATTATATTGAAATTATGCCTAGTAGCATTCCACATCAACAATTCTATTTTTATCATTTACCTACTCGAGGACGAGTAGGAATTAAGCTTGGGGATGCTTGATACGTCTCAAACATATCTATAATTTTTTATTGCTCCACGCTATATTATCTTCTGTTTTGGACATTATTGGGCTTTATTATTCACTTTTATATTATTTTTGGGACTAACCTATTAACCGGAGGCCCAACCCAGAATTGCTGTTTTTTTGCCTATTTCAGAGTTTTGCGGAAAAAGAATATCAAACGGAGTCCAAACGGAATGAAACCTTCGGGAATGTGATTTTTGGAATGAACATGATCCAGGAGACTAGGACCCTACGTCAAGCAACCAACAGGGAAGCCACGAGGTAGGGGGGCGCGCCTACCCCCCCCCCTCCCAGGCGCGCCCTCCACCCTCGTGGGCCCCCTGTTGCTCCACCGACGTACTCCTTCCTCCTATATATACCTACATACCCCCATACGATCAGAAACGGAGCCAAAACCCTAATTCCACCGCCGTAACTTTCTGTATCCACGAGATCCCATCTTGGGGCCTGTTTCGGAGCTCCGCCGGAGGGGGCATCGATCACGGAGGGCTTCTACATCAACACCATAGCCTCTTCGATGATGTGTGAGTAGTTTACCTCAGACCTTCGGGTCCATTTTTATTAGCTAGATGGCTTCTTCTCTCTTTTTGGATCTCAATACAATGTTCTCCCCCTCTCTCGTGGAGATCTATTCGATGTAATCTTCTTTTGCGGTGTGTTTGTTGAGACCGAGGAATTGTGGGTTTATGATCAAGTTTATCTATGAACAATATTTGGATCTTCTGAATTCTTTTATGTATGATTGGTTATCTTTGCAAGTCTCTTCGAATTATCAGTTTGTATGGCCTACTAGATTGATCTTTCTTGCAATGGGAGAAGTGCTTAGCTTTGTGTTCAATCTTGCGGTGTCCTTTCCCAGTGACAGTAGGGACAGCAAGGCACGTATTGTATTGTTGCCATCGAGGATAACAAGATGGTTTTTTCTCATATTGCATGAATTTGTCCCTCCACATCATGTCATCTTGCTTAAAGCGTTACTCTGTTCTTATGAACTTAATACTCTAGATGCATGCTGGATAGCGGTCGATGTGTGGAGTAATAGTAGTAGATGCAGGCGGGAGTCGGTCTACTTGTCTCGGACGTGATGCCTATATACATGATCATACCTAGATATTCTCATAACTATGCTCAATTCTGTCAATTGCTCAACAGTAATTTGTTCAGCCACCGTAAAATACTTATGCTCTTGAGAGAAGCCACTAGTGAAACCTATGGCCCCCGGTCTATCTTCCAACACTTAGTTAATTTCATTGCATCTTTATCATAAAAATACCAAAAATAGTATCTTACCATATCTATCAGATCTCACTCTCATAAGTGACCGTGTAGGGATTGACAACCCCTTATCACGTTGGTTGCGAGGATTTGTTTGTTTTGTGTAGGTGCGAGGGACTGGTGCGTAGCCTCCTACTGGATTGATACCTTGGTTCTCAAAAACTGAGGGAAATACTTATGCTACTTTGCTACATCACCCTTTCCTCTTCAAGGGAAAACCAACGCAGTGCTCAAGAGGTAGCAACGTATCAGCGCTGCGGTTGATGAGAGGACTGTCGAACCAGATCCGGCGTTGCAGACAAGGCCGGCACTGAATGTGTTGTGGTATAGTGGTGGATGAGCCGTCTACTTGTTTCCACGGGAGGTGGGAGGGGTAGATGCGGCCACAGAAGCAGATCTAGCGAGGTGGATGCCGTTGGCAGTGAATGGGCTCCGGTACGTCGGTGGATGACCAGTCTAGGGCTCGAGAAGGGAGGGGTAGAAAGGCCGATGAAGTACGGACGGCGTGATATGAGATGCTCTGGTGCTGTGGAGTAGTCGTTTTTGTGGGAGGAGGAGAGGAAACTGGGTTGCCGTGTGGTAGGGGGAACCGGACGTTACCAAAGCAGCCCTGACCTATTATGTAAATGAGGGCCGTATTGTAACTATTGTTCTCCGTGCAGCAAGGACAGAAGGGGAACTTCACATGCTAAAGACTAGGTGGCGGAAATTTTAGAAGGAGGCGGGAGATTTTGCCGCCTACGGGATCGTTCGTATCTAGTTTCAACTAATTTTGGACACTGCTAGGAGGAAGGTCATACGAGACTGTGTACAAAGGACACACGTCAGCACTTAATAACTGGTATGAAGTCCACCCAAAAAAAGAAAATAACCCTGGATGATGCACCAATAACTTGGACATTCACATGGGTGCGGCCAATGGTATGGGTGTAGAGGCGCGTTCACAAAAAAATGGATCAAACGCTCAGCCTATGTATTTCTCATGTAAATATATAATTTAGTGCCCTTGGTTATTTATTTTAAACTTAATGCTTTTTTGGAGGATAAACATAATGCATTGACGTGTTAATTTTAATATAGAGGCACAAAAAGAGATGGATATTGTAGTCCCACAAAAGAAATGGATATTGTAGTCCGCTACTGAAAGGATCGATACAGTTGACTAGAGGGGGGTGAATAGGCAACCAACAATTTTTAGCTTTTCTTTACCAATTTAAACTTTGCATCAAAGTAGGTTGTCTAGATATGCAACTAGGTGAGCAACATATATGATGCAATAACAACAAGCACACAAGCAATCAAGGGAAGCAATACAATATAAGCTTGCACAAGTAAAGGTATGAGATAACCAAGAGTGGAGTCGGTGGAGACGAGGATGTGTTACCGGAGTTCCTTCCCTTTGAGAGGAAGTACGTCTCCACTGGAGCGGTGTGGAGGCACAATCTCCCCAAGAAGCAACTAGGGCCACCGTATTCTCCTCACACCCTCACACAATGCGAGATGTTGTGATTCCACTATTGGTGCCCTTGGAGGCGGCGACCGAACCTTTACAAACAAGGTTGGGGAAATCTCCACAACTTAATTGGAGGCTCCCAACGACACCACGAAGCTTCACCACAATGGAATATGGCTCCGCGGTGACCTCAACCATCTAGGGTGCTCAAACACCCAAGAGTAACAAGATCTGCTAGGTATTAGTGGGGGGGATCAAATTTCTCTAGGTGGAAGTGTAGATCGGGGCCTTCTCGACCAATCCCTAGAAAATCAACAAGTTTGATTGGCTAGGGAGAGAGATCCGGCGAAAATGGAGCTTAGAGAAACAATGGAGCTTGGGGATAGAAGAGGTAGGTCAACTTGGAGAAGAAGACCTCCTTTTATAGGGGGAGCCAATCCAACCGTTACCCCCATTCAGCCCCGCACAGGGCGGTACTACCACTGGGGGCAGCGGTACTACCGCTGGGTGTCGCGGTACTATCGCTCCCGCACGCGGTAGTACCGTGCAGACATAGGGAGACCAGGGGCGGAGTGAGAACCGGACCCAGGGTGGTACTAGCAGCGGTGGTAGGGGCGGTAATACCGCTTGCAAGAGGTACTACCGCCTCTACTACCGCTGCCAGTGCTGCAAAACCCGACACGAGAAGCGACACCCTTGAGTCAAGGCGGTAGAAGCACAGCACACCAGCGGCACTACGGCTGAGATCCTCATGCGGTACTACCTCTAGGGAGCGGTATTGCCGCTTGTGGCTCTTAAGCCGTACTACCGCTGGGGTTTGTGGTACTACCGCCGGGACCATAGCTCACACAGGAAGCAACGAAAGATCCTCCATCGAGACGAGAAGGCTCAGGGGGTGCAAAGAGGATGTGTATGTGTTGATTCCACCCTAGCCTTTCCAATGCGGACCCCCTCTTGATAGTACAGTGACTCCTACAAAACAAGTCCACCAAAACTGAAATGAAAGAGCAACACCGTCTTCGCTTAAAACTCCGAGGGGAAGGAACCGTCTCGTGCCAAAGGATGAATCTCTGAAATACTCAACGCACACGATTAGTCCACGAAAAGCATTGTCATCAATCACCAAAACTACTTAGAGAGAGACATTCCTTAACAATCTCCCCCTTTTTGGTGGATTGATGACAACCTGGGATTTGCACAAAGGTAAGACATGAAAGTAAACGAATCCCAGAACTACAAAATATAGACGGGGCTCCCCCTGAATGTGTGCACCTAATTAGAGGTGCCTTTGGAATGCAAGGCACACACATTAGGATCGACACTCCCCCTATATTTTATTGTCTAACAACATTAGCAACAAGTAATGGTACATATATAGCTCGGATGCATTAGAGTAGGTGTGAGCAAGGTATATAACAGGATAAGCATGCAACTCACATACTACCAAAGTACTCGACAAACAAAGCTAATAAAAGGATAAGGTAGCATATGTCTCACACCATATGATAGGGTACCAGGTCTCACAAGCACAAACCAAACCAAAGAAAATAACGAGAAAAGAGTTTGCGAGAAAGAAAGACAAGGCAGACAAGCCACACAAACACACGCTCGCAACTCAACAACGACATTTCCCTAAACCCTCTCCCCCTTTGGCATCGAAACACCAAAAAGGCAAAGAGTGCTGCTATGGTTCCAGGTGATAGCGAACTAAGGACCTCCATCATCACATCCCAGCGGGATCGGCAGTACCGCCATCATCAGTAAGAAACTGCTCGGTGTCTAAATCGGTCCACGGGCAGTGCTGCTAAACCCACTCCTCCTCATCGGTGATCTTACCCTCAGATCCACTGGCAACAGTTGCACCCAACTAACGCATGAGCTCCTTGTGGCGGCTCCTGGCCTTCTTCTCAAGCACATGAGTCATGTACTGTCCATGAGACTCCATGCAGAAGAGTTTCTTCATTTTGCGCTTGAGCTTCTTTGCCCATGAGGGCTTTGCTCCAGAGGGCTCATAGTCATCATCATCATTAGCATCAGCCTCTGTCTCCATGTCAGCAGCTCTAGATGGAATCCCAGACCTTGGAGCCGAGGTGCCCCAGTTCTCCTTCTTCCTCAGACGCTTGATCTCATGAGATACTAACTCACCAATCTCCAGCACCACATTATGATAAACACGGTCCCAGGCCTTCTCAATAAGCAACATGATAAACTTTCCATAGATAGGGCACTTGCGCTCAGAGATAACGGAGACCAGTTCAGACCACATGACATGAGAGATATCCAAGGATTCTCCAGTATTTTCTTCCTTCTCATGCTGGCAGAAGAGAAGCATGTCCACGAGAAAAGAGTGAACCATATCCAAGTTCCCAATGCAAGTAAAGAGGGTCTCTATGAATATGCAATGAAGTATGTCCAAAAGGCAGGCAGCTCATAGGTCTCCTTCTGAGTCTCGGGGTTAATCTTCAAAGTAAAGTATGGCAAGAGAGATTGCTTGTGAGTGGAAGTTGCATTGCAGTGAGGGTGAAAGCCAACTGGGTTCTCAAGTCCGTGATCTTCAACTCCAAGTAACTCCATGAAAGCCTTCCATTTGACAGAAAGCAGCTTGCCATTTGTCATCCATGTCAGAGTTCTTTCCCCATCTATTCCAAGATGGACCATGGCATAAAACTGAGCCACCAAATCAACATCAAAGTCCTTGTTGAACTACATGATCCTGAGAATGTTCAGCTGAGAACACATCTCAAGGGCTTCGCCATAGTAGACATGATCCTTCTCCATATAGTCAGTGTCGATGGTCCAAACATCAACATAGTGATTCTTCTTCGCTTTGATCACATCAAAGTAGATGGCCCACTGAAAGCGATTCCAGAAAGGACAGTGACCAAAGTGGGTTCTTGATCTTACGTATATGGGTTCCGCCAGCGCTTTTCCCAGAACTCCTTTGCAGACATCTCTGTCACAGACATGGACTTAGGCTTGGGCTTGGTCGCAATCTTCTTCTTCGGCTGAGGAGGAGGAGGAACACTCGATGAGGCAGCTGATGTCTCAGAGGTGCAATAGCACTTTGAAGTTGAACGCCCAGGGTTGACACGGCGGACATGTTGCTCAGAATGGTCATCACCTGGAACCAGACACACGGACACTAGAAACAACAAGAAAGAACAAGAATAAGCCACAAAACAAAACAACATGGATCGAAATTTGGCAAGAGTATGATGGAAATGGGCATCCGGTGGTAGTACCGCAATTCGTAAGCGGGGGAACAACGCTTCCCTACTGCTGTGGCCAAATCCGGCACTACCAGAATTCCAAATTCAAAAATAATCCTACCAAATATCAATCCAAACAGTCTAGACGCCTTCTCCAAACTACTCAAGCCTTGATTTAGCCAAAAATCAAGAGATGCATCAACTATTGCACCTAAAGACTAGATCTGAAACCTAGGCACAAAGAGAAGGGGAACGGGGGCAATACCGGCATCCATGGCAAGTGGACGGTGTGGGGATCGATTCCACCAAAGGAAATGGAGAGGGACGGCCCAGAGACGGCAGCCCGCCGAAGCCCTCCCACAGCGAGTCTGCGCTGGAGAAACGAGGAGGACGAGTGGGTTGTGCAAATGGGTGTGGGGGAGAATAAAACTCCCCCTGCCCCGACATAACCCTCTAGTCCCGCCCCGCAGCGGTAGTACCGCTCGAGCGGGCGGTAGTACTGCTTGTTACTCACAAGCGGTAGTACCGCGCACCCTAGCGTAGTACCGCCCAGCCAAGACTCGAAGACTAGACACTAAAAAGTGCTTAGCTCAAGAAGGAAAGAAAAGAAAGAGAAAAAGAAAGAGTGAGAGCAAGAACAAAGGCAACAAAACACCAGCGAGAGGACAAGAAACACACACCTCTCCAAGAGAGGGCGGTGGCCGAGGCCACCTATGTTTGAGTCAAGAGGTATGACACCGTGAAGATTTTGACCTTGGGCCCATGACCAAAACTCATCTTTGAAGCACAAGTACCATAAAAATGGCTAATGTGATAGACTTGATCAATTTATGCATAATGGGGGGAGGGAGTGTTCATTGAGAGAACAACACTCCCCCTATGTCCATGCCTACACCTGAACAAGACATCAAGATGAGTATGGTGGGGTGCGCAAGGGTTCAAGCAACGTTGCTCGAATCAATGATATTTAGCTCATGTGAACTCGTGAAATCTTGCTTCATCGAAGGGCTTCGTGAAGATATCTACAAGGTTATCATGAGTGATGACATAGTTGAGCTCGATCTCCCCTCGCCTAATATGATCCCGGATGAAGTGATACTGAATCTCAATATGCTTCATCTTGAAGTGTTGCACCGGGTTGAGAGAAATATTGATGGAACTTTCATTGTCACACCAAAGAGGCACTTTGTCACAAGTGACACCGTAATCCTTTAATGTTTGCCTCATCCATAGAAGTTGTGCATAGAAACTACCGACGGCCACATACTCCGCTTCAGTGGACGAGAGAGACACACAACTTTGCTTCTTGGAAGACCAACTCACGAAAGAGCAACCAAGGAATTGTCACCCTCCGGAAGTTGACTTCCTATCCACTTTGTCTCCCACCCAATCGGAGTCCTAATAGCCCACAAGGTTGAAGTTTCCCCCTCTTGGGTACCATAAGCGAAAGTTTGGGGTATGAGCCAAATATCAAAAGATTCGCTTGACCGCCACATAGTGGCTTTCCTTAGGTGTGGCCTGAAACCGTGCACAAATTCCCACACTCAACATGATATCCGGTCTAGATGCAAAAAGGTAAAGCAAGGAACCAATCATGGAGCGATATACCTTTTGATCCATCGCTTTACCATTGGGGTCTATGTCAAGTTGGCATTTGACGGGCATTGGTGTAGAAGCCGGCTTAACATCACTTAGCTTGATTCTCTTCAGCATGTCTTGAGTGTATTTGGCTTCGTTGATGAAGGGTCCTTCTCTTCTTTGCTTGATTTTGAACCCGAGAAAGAACTTCAACTCTCCCATCATGGACATCTTGAACTTTTAGGTCATGAGAGCGGCAAACTCCTCATTGAAAGAATTGTTAGGAGAACCAAAGATAATATCATCAACATATAGTTGGCATACATACAACTCCCCTTTGATCTTCTCGGTAAAAATAGCGGGGTCGATTTTCCCAATTACAAACCCACGTTTTGCAACAACTCGGTAAGGTGCTCATACCACACACGTGGGGCTTGTTTGAGGCCATATAGCGCCTTATCGAATTGGTATACATGATCCGGGAAATAGGGATCCTCGAACCCCGGGGGTTGTTTGACATATACCAACTCATTAATAGGACCATTAAGAAAAGCACTCTTCACATCCATTTGTTGCAACTTAAAGTTATGATGAGAAGCATAAGCAATCAACAAATGAATGGATTCAAGGCGAGCAACGGGAGTAAAGGTTTCACCATAGTCGATACCCTCGACTTGGGAGTAGCCTTGTGCTACCAACCGAGCCTTATTGCGACGATAATCCCACGAGCATCTTGCTTGTTCTTGAATATCCACTTGGTTCCAATGACATTATGATTCCCCGTTGGCCTTGGCACCAATCTCCACACTTTTTTGTGCTCGAAGTTGTTGACTTCTTCATGCATGGCATTAAGCCAATCCGGATCCTCGAGCGCGTCATAGACCTTTTGGGGTTCAACACAAGAAACAAACGAGTGATGTTCATAATAGTTTGCTCATTGTCTGAGTGCTTACCCCCTTTCTTAAGCTTCCAAGCACATTCGTCATGAGATGACCCTTGCTAGTGAGCTTCGATGCAATCTTGGCAGCACGACACTCAAATTCCTCCTCAGGAGTGAGTTGAGGAGAGGTAACTTGATCATCTTGAGTGTCATCTTGAGCTTGTTCTTGATCTTGAGCTTGCTCTTGATCTTGAACTTGCTTGGAGGTGAGAACTTGACCTTGGGCATCACTTGGTGGTTCAACACCATCTTGAGATTGATCTTGCCCTTGATCTTATTCATGAGGTTGAGGGCCTTCACTTCTTCGGAAGCGTGTGGGTCTTGGGTTGGTGATGGTCCCTCTTGAGTGGAACATTGTCCTTCTCCTTCGGCCACAAGGGGTTCCTCAATGCGGAGGATAAAACCAACACCCCTTCTTCTTATGGCTTGGGGAGGAACTTCATCACCTACATCACAAGTACCACTTTGATCTGCTTGGGAGCCGTTATTCACATGAAACTCCACATTACACGTATCCTCAGTAAGTCCCGTGGACTTATTGAGGACACGGTATGCATGAGAGTTTGTAGCATAACCAACAAATATGCCCTCATGAGCTCTAGCCTCAAATTTAGACAAACGAACACCTATCTTGAGAATGAAACACTTACACCCGAACACCCAAACACCCGAAAGTACTTGAGGTTGGGCTTGTTACCGGTGAGTATCTCATATGCAGTTTTATTCAAGCCTTTGCGGAGATAGAGCCGATTGGATGCATGACATGCAGGGTTGATGGCTTCGGCCCAAAAGTTGTATGGAGACTTGAACTCCGCCATCATGGTCCTTGCTGCATCCATCAACGTCCGATTCTTCCTCTCCGCTAAACCATTTTGTTGAGGGTTTAAGGTGCAAAATATTGATGCTTGATCCCATCATCACTAAGAAACTCATCCAAGGTGTAGTTCTTGAACTCGGTGCCGTTGTCACTTCTTATCGTCAAGATATTTGCATTATGTTGGCGTTGAGCTTCATTTGCAAAGTCAATGACAGTTTGTTGGGTCTCACTCTTCCTCTTGAAGAAGTACACCCATGTGTATCTTGAATGATCATCCACAATCACCAAGCTATACTTTCTACTCCCAAGACTATCAAAGGATGGAGGTCCAAAGAGATCCTAGTGAAGGAGCTCTAAGAGCCTCTTTGAGTAGATGATAGTCGTGGGAGGGTGAGCCCTCTCATGTAGCTTTCCTTCAATACAAGCACTACAAGCATGATCATTGGCAAAACTAACATTTGTTAGTCCACGGACATGGTCCCCCTTGAGAATACTTTGCAAAGATGTCATATTGACATGGGATAAACGGTGATGCTAAAGCCATCCCACATCAACTTTAGCCATTAGGCATGTCGCGGTCTTAGTGGGTCGCTCCGAAAAGTTAATCAAATAGAGACCTTTCTCGACATGCCCAACAAAGGCTACTTTAAGAGTATTGCTCTACAAGAGGGCCACGGTATCAATATCAAAGAAAGTGGCAAAGCCAAAGAGTGCAAGTTGATGAACGGAAAGCAAATTGTATGCAAGGGACTCAACAAGCATGACTTTCTCGATCGTGAGATCATGAGAAATGACAACCTTGACAAGTCCCAATACCTTAGAAGATGAGGCATCACCCTACTTGACATTGGTGGGCATAGATGGAATCTTGTGCACGTCCACCACCAAGTCCTTGCTTCCGGTCATATGATTAGTGGCTCCACTATCGAGCAACCATGATCCCCCACCGGAAGCAAACACCTACAAGAGATCAATGCTTGGTTTTAGGTACCCATTTTGTAGTGGGTCCTTTGATGTTAGTAGCAAGGTTCTTAGGAACCCAAATAGACCATTCAATGTACTCATAAGGAGAACCAACAAATTTAGCATAAACATGCCCATCACTAGCACGGCACAACACATAATAAGGGTTAAAGTCACCGGCTTTGTTGGAAGGGGTGGCATTGCCCTTCTTGACACCACCAACCTTCTCATTGTTCTTCTTATCCTTAGAAGCACCCTCTACCTCCTTCACAAAAGTTTGCTTGAGAGGAGGAGGTCATTTGGCCTTGTCATTCTTCTTCTTGTTCTTGGGCTTGGGAGCAAACCAAATTCCCTCCTTGCCCACACCTTCCTTTTGATTGCTCAAAAGGTCATTGAGGTTCTTCTCACCTTGTATGCAAGACACAAGGCCTTTCTCAAGTTTCTCCTTCAACTTAGCATTCTCCTCCATAAGATGAACATGCTCACAACATGGGTTAGCAGCATTTGCATTATCAATTAAGACCATATGTGGAGAAATGGCTTTTTCCTTAGTTAGCTTCACTTGGAGTTGATCATGAGACTCTTTGAGGCTAGCATGAGCACCCTTCGAGTCTTTGTGAGCCTTGTCGAGTATATCAAACTCCTCCTTGAGTCTAGCAAGATCAACCCCAAGTTTGGCCTTCTCGGAATTGAGCACATGAGATACAACAAGAGCATGATCAAGATCTTTCTTTAATTTAGCATGATCATCATTGTGTGACTCCTCAAGAGCCAAACGATGACCACGCTCTTCTGCAAGAGCATTAGAGAGATCTGATATCTCATCGACATAGTCACGACTATGTCCCTCCATCTTAGAGATGGTGTCTTCGTGAGCCTTGATCATGTCATTGGCTTCACTAAGTTATTCCAAGAGAGCAACAAAGTGCTTCTTGGATTTACCCTTGAGCTTACACATAAAAGACTCGAATTCATTTTCTTCCTCATTAGACCCCTCACTTTCATCAATGCAACCCGTCAACGAGGGATTAGTAGTGATGGTAGTTTTGATGTTGGGGGTTACCTTGTTGGTGGCTTTGGCCATGAGGCACTTGGCGGTGATGTTCTCGTTGGGTGAGTCGAAGAGGGACACCCGTGGAGTTGTTGCAATGGCAACGAAGGCCATGGCAATCGTCTCACCGTCTTCATCATCGTCGTCATCCTCATTGTACTCTTCTTGTACCACCAACCCCTTGGGAAGAGTCTTCTTGGTGAAGTTGTTCTTGTTGGGGAAGGACTTGGCCTTGTCTTTTCGGATGAGCTTGCCACCATTGTCTTCCCTCTTCTCATATGGGAACTCCTCAACAAAGTGGCTCACATTGCCACAATTATAGCAAGTCCTCACATGTTTCTTGCCCTTCCCTCCACTTGAGTTGTTCTTGTTGAAGTTGATCCTTGTGCTCTTCTTGCTTCAAAATTGCCTTGAAGTGAGAGACATGTGCTCATGATAAGCATATTTCATATCTTCGGGGTTGCTCTTAAAGGAAATATGCCCTAGATGCAATAATAAAGTTGTTATTTATATTTCCTTATATCATGATAAGTGTTTATTATTCATGCTAGAATTGTATTAACCGGAAACTTAGTACATGTGTGAATACATAGACAAATAGAGTGTCCCTAGTATGCCTCTACTTGACTAGCTCGTTAATCAAAGATGGTTAAGTTTCCTAGCCATGGACATGTGTTGTCATTTGATGAATGGGATCACATCATTAGAGACTGATGTGATGGGCAAGACCCATCCGTTATCTTAGCATAATGATCGTTCAGTTTTATTGCTACTGCTTTCTTCATGACTTATACATGTTCCTCTAACTATGAGATTATGCAACTCCTGAATACCAGAGGAACACCTTATGTGCTATCAAATGTCGCAACATAACTGGGTGATTATAAGATGCTCTACAGGTGTCTCCGATGGTGTTTGTTGAGTTGGCATAGATCGAGATTAGGATTTGTCACTCCGTCTATCGGAGAGGTATCTCTGGGCCCTCTCGGTAATGCACATCACTATGAGCCTTGCAACCAATGTGACTAATGAGTTAGTTGTGGGATGATGCATTACAGAACAAGTAAAGAGACTTGCTAGTAATGAGATTGAACTAGGTATTGAGATAACGATGATCGAATCTCGGGCAAGTAACATACCGATGACAAAGGGAACAATGTATGTTGTTATGCGGTTCGACCGATAAAGGTCTTTGTAGAATATGTAGGAACCAATATGGGCCTCCAGGTTCCGCTATTGGTTATTGACCAGAGAGATGTCTCGGTCATGTCTACATATTCTCGAACCCGTAGGGTCCGCATGCTTAATGTTCATTGACAATATAGTATTATATGAGCTATGTATGTTGGTGACCGAATGTTGTTCGGAGTGTCGGATGAGATCATGGACATGAAGAGGAGGTCCCGAATGGTCCAGAGGTAAAGATTGATATATAGGATGATATGGTTCGGCCAAGGGGTGAAGCCCACGAGGCTTTAGGTCGGTGCAAAAGGAGTTTTGCAGAGGCCGGGGGGCCAAATGTCGGAGACCCTGTGTGTCGGGGCAGGGCTAGCACCAAAAGACACATCAAGAAACACCAAGCCATGTGTCGGCAACCCCATCCCCTCTAGTTTATCCTCCTTTATAGTTTTCGTAGTACGTAGGCGAAGCCCTGCGAAGATTGCTCTTCACCAACACCGTCACCATGCCGTCGTGCTCCCGGAACTCATCTACTACTTCGCCCGTCTTGCTGGATCAAGAAGGCGAGGACGTCATCGAGCTGAACGTGTGCCGAACGCGGAGGTGCCGTACGTTCGGTACTTGATCGGGACAGATCGTGAAGGTGTACGACTACATCAACCGCGTTGATAAAATGCTTCCGCTTTTGGTCTACGAGGGTACGTAGACACACTCTCCCCTCTCGTTGCTATGCATCACCATGATAGATCTTGCGTGTACGTAGGACTTTTTTTGAAATTATTGCATTCTCCAACAGCTGCCCACTTCTTCCTCTTCATCCTCTTCATCCTCTTCTTCCACACTAGCCTCGGCCTTCAAGGCAAGGCTGGGATTCTTTGCACGTTGAGAACGCAACACCGCATTGTCGGTGGTCTTGTCGAAGTTCCTTATGGCCGCAAAGTGATCCAACACTTCACTTCAGGACAAAGTGTGGAAGTCCGCCTGTGACGGACGATGGAGGACATGGCCGTGTGGTAAGGTATCATGGCCTTAAGAAATTTGCGCTTGATCCAATTGTCATCTGTATCCTTGCTCCCATAAACTCCGAGTGAAACCGCGAGAGTGGTTAATCTCCGGTAAAGCTCACGAGGTTCTTGATCTTCATTCATTGCAAACTCATCGGCTTCATCTTGAACCACTTCATAGTTAGAGCGTTGAATGCTTGCACTTCCCTTTTAAATGGAAACAACATGTTGCCATGCTTCCTTGGCCACGGTGAAAGGTCGGAGATGTGCAATATCTTCGGGAGGGATGGCCTCTTGGAGAATTCAAAGTGCGTACTCGTTGAATTGATGATCCACGGCTTCTCTAGGAGTGAAGTTGCTTGGGTCATGCGGATAGAAACCTTGCTCAATAATTCTCCAAAGGTTAGTAGAACTATGATTTAAATGATGTTTAAAGCGATAGACCCAAGAGGCAAAATCTTCATTTTTTACAAACTTGGGAGGAGGACCAACATGATTCAAATGACTGGAGGGAACCGGTCCTCCATAAGAAAGTGGAGGTTCAACATGGGAAAAGATGCCATTTCCACTTCTATAACTTGATAAAGGAACTTTGTCACTCGTAGCTTCCCTCTTGTCAGAGTTAGCATCTGTCGCCTTGTTAGGGGGATCACCCACTTTCATAGGTGCGATGGATAATTTAAGGCCTTCTAAATACTTATTGAACATGCGTCGTCATGGAGGTTTTCAATGTGTCCAAAGCCGCATTGAATTCCTCACAAGAGACCGAGGAACCCCCATCAGCCGTAGACAAGGACAGAATCACACCGGGGTGCTCCTCCCCACCGTCTATGGTGTCAACCACACTCTTCGGACGGCAAAGTCCTTAATAAAGAGATGAGGCTCTGATACCAATTGAAAGGATCAACACAGTTGACTAGAGGGGGCGTGAATAGGCAACTAACAATTATTAGCTTTTCTTGACCAATTTAAACTTTGAATCAAAGTAGGTTGTCTAGATATGCAACTAGGTGAGCAACCTATATGATGCAATAACAACAAGCACACAAGCAATCAAGGGAAGCAATGCAATATAAGCTTGCACAAGTAAGGTACAAGATAACCAAGAGTGGAGCCGGTGGAGACGAGGATGTGTTACCGAAGTTCCTTCCCTTTGAGAGCAAGTATGTCTCCGTTGGAGCAGTGTGGAGGCACAATGCTCCCCAAGAAGCCACTAGGGCCACTATATTCTCCTCACGCCCTGACACAATGCGAGATGCCGTGATTACACTATTGGTGCCCTTGGAGGCAGTGACCGAATATTTACAAACAAGGTTGGATCAATCTCCACAACTTAATTGGAGGCTCCCAACGACACCACGAAGCTTCACCGCAATGGAATATGGCTCCGCCATGATACGAAGTAGATATTGATTTATGTTCAAGCGATGCACGTCCACGGTCGCTAGATAGTGATACGTGAATGAATTGTGCAATCTCTCTCACACGCACACATATCTCATTTCTCTGTGGGCATTGGAATCACACACGTGCACTTCGTGTATTTCTCTCCCTCCGTCAGGGATATAATTCGTGTTTCTACCTTGTCCTACAAGTCTCTGACACAAAAGAACACATGCTCTCTCTGTCGAAAATGCCCACCCTTTAATTCTGCCCATCCACTGCCACAGCTGTCTCAAAGTATAACTTTGTCTCGCACACATATGCATAAGGTCAACTTGATTCCCGGAACTATATGAATACATACAATGGGACTCCAGCAGAGCACCTTTTGTTTTGAGATTTCTCTCTCTCACACACACACACACACACGCGCGCGCGCGCGCGCGTCTCTTCATTTTTTTCCGGCACTTGCACGCACACCGCTTGTTTATCTCCGTCATGCTTTAAGTATGCCTCACACACATTCTATCTACCTATCCCTTAATATATATGTATCACACAAACTCCTACCTATATCTAAGTGTCCCTGGCACCCCCTCCCCCGCACACACCCACTTCCCGACACCGAAGGACAAGGGTGACACCTCGATCTTGATACTAATATATCTACTGGCTTCTCTCTCAAACACACACACACACACTTCCTGACAACGAAGGAGTAGGGTGACACCTCGATCTTGATACTAATCTATCTATTGGCTTCTCTCTCAAACACACACACACACACTTGCTAGATGTGCCTCTATGCCTACCCCTCCCCCTCCCCACCCCACCAACAATGACAACAAAAGGGTGACAACTCGATCTTAATTTTAATCTATCAATTGGCTTCTCTCTCAAACACACCCACCCACACACTCACTAGTTGTGCCTCTGTGCCTACCGCACGCACACTCTTGATATGTATTTCTCTCCCGCTCGCCTCCCCACCCCCCAAAAATGACAGCAGAAGGGTGACAACTCGATCTTGATTTTAATCTATCAATTGGCTTCTCTCACAAACACAAACATACACACACACACACACTAGTTGTGTCTCCGTGCCTCGCTCACACACACTCGACACGTCTTTCCCTCCGTAGTCCACTCGATTTGTAGAGTTCTCGCGCGCACACAACTGTAGTGACGATGATGCAGAACCCAGTGTGCCTTGTTTTTACTGGCCTCATGTGATAGTTTTCACCCTGTTTTCTGTTAATTAACAAGGCAACTTTTTCTTTGTTACTACTAGTGAATTTCATATCATTCGGGGCAGACATAAGATATATCACTCCAACCCAATTATCGCAGTAACTATTTA
Organism: Triticum aestivum; assembly: GCF_018294505.1. Lineage (NCBI taxonomy): Eukaryota > Viridiplantae > Streptophyta > Magnoliopsida > Poales > Poaceae > Triticum > Triticum aestivum. Next base: position 237,932,110 of record NC_057800.1, read on the forward strand.
AAAAGAAACTTGCAAGATGTCCATGCATTGCACGGAACATCAAAATGCATTTGTATGAATAGTTTATCTTGTGAGAGAAAAGGATGAATCGGGGAAGGCCTTATTTGCAAATGTGGAGAGGGGTGTGGGTATCTTTTTGCAAAATTGCCATAGTTTCCTTCCTATCTGTTAGATATAAATTGGATGGCCTATATTGCAGGATGGCAGGCACACCATCATCACCAACTCTATTTTTATAAGAGTAGAGATATATCTCTTGCATCATCCACAACGAACATCTGGTGGACTGGTTAGCGCCAAATGCTCGCAACGTGATGACCAGAGTTCGAATTCTATCTTAAACTTTAGATTTATATATATATATATATATATATTTTAATATATACTTCTTTCGCTACTATACTGACAATGGAACACATAGCGTACTTAGAATAAGATTAAGGATTGTTTCTTTTTAACTTTCTGTACGGATCTGTAGCCACCCTGCAAAAGTCATGTACATTGTACGTGCAATTAACCTTTTATAGAGGGAGAGTCATACACGCAATTAACTCAAATGGATTGGATGTGAGTCTATTAATTCGAGCATAAGAGCATCTCCGACGGCAACCGGCAAATTTCCTCCCGCTTCCTTCCACGGAGGATGACATGCAACGCCAGCGGCATACATTTTCACAACTCTAACCAACCAGAGGAAATTCATGCAAACATGGTCTGATTTCATATAAGCACGAAGGATTTCATATTGAAAAGCCGGATCTTCATATAAACATGATGCATTTGATGACATTTACATGAACTAAGCGGTGCTAATCCGGCTCTCGTGGTATAATTAATTCCAAATCTAAATGGCCACTCGCGGATCCCTTTGTATTCCTCATGTCCGGCAGACGCTTGCAGGGAATCACCTGTATACGTAGTCGTCGCCTCGGCGGTGGCCTTCATGGGACCCAAGCAGCGGCTGCCTCCCGTGTTCTACTTCTCCTTGATGATGCCAGCGGGCTCGTTGCTCTCTGCACACCCAACTTCTATCTCTGCCCGCATGGCGCTGCCGCAAGCACGGGAGGTGCGGCCACCGCAGACATGGGAGGTGCAGCCATAGACACTTGTGGCACGGTACAACGCGGCAACGAAGACATCCATGCCGCCGTGCTCACCATCGTGCCGGCGTGGATCAATTCGCCACTCCTCATTGAGCTGAACTGGAGCGGCAAGTTGCTGAACCACGCACCGGCTTGGGGAGGCAACTGGCTCCATCGGGCCAGGCGAGGTAGGTGAAGCACCGAGCGGCCTCGCTCATATCTGGAGGGCTCGGCGGGCCACCCAGCCAGGTAGTATGCCAGAGAACGGCTCCTCGGAAGACATCGGAAGAGTGGAGAAAATGGTGAAAGAGAAGATGGGGGAGCGGCAAAGGGGTGCCATTCTTGCCCGCTATCTGCTTTCATTTAAATAGAGAGTGGACAATAGGAGCTTGGCCGCCGTCTGTCCTCATTTAAACTGAGGGTGGATGGGAGGAGCTTGGCCGTCGTTGCATATATTTCCGGCCCGCTCATGAATGGACATGTGGCCAGAGTAGGCTTCTCAGTTCGCATGCGGGTTTAATGGAGGCGTTTGATGGAGGCGAGGAGGCATGTTCATTCGGGCGTGCAGTAGGCGGCGCAGTACTATTCGATTTGACAGCTACAATAAACCAAGACAATTCCTGATATGGATTTAATGCAGATGAGGGAGAGGGTAGCGGTTCCCAAAATGTTGAATGGACAATGAAGCATGCTGGTGAATGCATGAGGGAAGTACTCGGAGGAGGACGGGGAAAAGAGGCATCATGATGTGAATGCAACACAGGTTGCGCTCATATAAAGGCGCCCCTCCATTCCAATGCATCTACCACATCGTACGCACCTAAGCAACTACACAAAGCGCAATAGTGCCCACTCCAAACCTATGGCGGTGATGCACGCGAGCGGCCAGCGGCTGTGCCAGATGGTCCACGACGTCGACCTGCGGCATGGCATCGAGGATCATCTCTAGAGTGTGTTAGCGACCGGCTGGTTCATGGCCATCGTCGATGCCAGCTATGACTCCCAGTTGGACAAGATGATCGTTGCCACCATCAACAAGTGCACCGTCATGAAGAAGCTCACGCACGACATCGCCGTACTCCTCCAGCCCGCGCGCCCAGGCTCCTCACTGCCTGCCACCCTAATCGGCCTCCACGGTGAGAAACTCTTTAAAGCAATGGTGGCCCTATGACTGATACGTCTCCAATGTATCTATAATATTTTATTGTTCCATGCTGTTATATTATAATTCTTGGATGTTTTACAATCATTTTATAGCAAGTTTATATCAGTTTTTGGGACTAACCTATTGACATAGTGCCCAATGCTAGTTGCTGTTTTTTCTTATTTTTTACTTTGCAGAAAATCAATAACAAACGGAGTCCAAACGCAGCAAAACTTTTTGGAGATTTTTCTGGACCAGAAGACACCTGTTGAGCCAAAGAAGTACCAGAGGGGGGCGAGGGGGAGATTAACCCACCAGGGCACGCCTGGGGGCCCAGGCGCGCCCAGGTGGGTTGTGTGAACCTCGGTGGCCTCCCGCACTGCCTCTTTGCTCTATAAATACCCCAATATTCTAGAAACCCTAGGGAATTCAAGGAAAATCAATTCCAGTCACCGCAAGTTCTAGAAACCACAGATCCTATCTAGACACCGTCATAGAGGGGTTCATCATCCTCATTGGTGCCTCTCTGATGATGCGTGAGTAGTTCATTGTATACCTACGGGTGCGTAGTTACTAGCTAGATGGCTTCCTCTCTCTCTCTCTTCTGATTCTCAATACAATAGTCTCTTGGAGATCTATTTGATGTAACTCTTTTTGTGGTGTGTTTGTTGGGATCCGATGAACTTTGAGTTTATGATCAGATCTATGTTTTTACCCATGAAAGTTATTTGAGTCTTTTGATCTCTTATATGCATGATTACTTTATAGCCTCGTATTTCTTCTTCGAATCTTTGATTTAGTTAGGCCAACTAGATCGATTTTTCTTGCCATGGGAAGAGGTGCGTTGTGATGGGTTCGATCTTATGGTGCTTGATCCTAGTGACAGAAGGGGAACCGACACGTATGTATCGTTTCTATTAAGGATAACAAGATGGGGGTGTATTTCTACATAAACAGATCTTGTCTACATCATGTCATCGTTCTTATTGCATTACTCCATTTCTCCATGAACTTAATACACTAGATGCATGTTGGATAGCGGTCAATGTGTGGAGTAATAGTAGTAGATGCAGGCAGGAGTCAGTCTACTAATTTTGGACGTGATGCCTATATACTGATTATTGCCCGGATATCATCATGATTATTTGAAGTTCTATCAATTTCCCAACAGTAATTTGTTTACCCACCGTATGATATTTTTCTTAAGAGAAGCCACTAGTGAAACCTATGGCCCCCGGGTCTCTTCTTTATTATATTTGCCTTCGCGATCTATTTTTATTTTCTTTTATTTTCAGATCTATTAATCTAAAAATACAAAAATACATTGCTGCAATTTATCATTATTTATTTTATCTCGCGTTCCTGTGAGATCTATTTATCCAATCTACTACAATTTTACCTATCTTTTTACCCGTGAGGGATTGACAACCCCTCTCCTACATCGGATTGCAAGTATTTTTTTCTTTGTGTGCAGGAGCTGTTTACATGGTGTTGCATGGTTCTCCTACTAGTTCAATAACCTTGGTCTCATCACTGGGGGAAATACCTACCGTAGCAATGCTGCATCATCCCTTCCTCTTTGGAGAAATACCGACGTAGTTCAAGCCGCGTCAAAAGGAATCTCTGGCACCGTTGCCCGGGCGACACCATCAACATCTATCAGGTTCCTAATCACAAATCTCATCTCCTTATTATTTTCCATTTGCTTCTTGTTTTCCTCTCCCCCACTTCACCATCATTTTATTCGCCCTCTTTTTCGTTTGTCGTTTTCTTGTCAAATCTGTCTTTTTGTTTGTGATCTTGTTGCTATGGCTAGCATGACTCCTCCTTTGTCACCGGATTTTGAAGTTTTATACTTCAAGAAGAGACAAGGATAATTTTGAAAGATGCTTGGTATAGGATATTGGAATCAAATCTCCTTGCAATATACATCATTTGCCATTTTCCTCTTGTTTTCCTCTCCCCCACTTCACAAAAAATGTCGTTTTATTCGCCGCCCTCTTTTTTGTTCGTCGCTTTTCTTGTCAGATTTATTTTTTGAGTGCAATCTTGTTTGCGTAGTCATGATGCCTCAAAGAAAATATTATGATGTTCCTTACCCAATATTTTGCTTGAAATTGAGAAAAGTACTAAGGAATATATGACTACACAATTTGTGCATAATAAGTACTTTACCGAAGAACTTAAGGAGCACTCTGTTGTGCTAGATGCTATAATAAAACTAATTGATGATATTAGTAGAGAAGTTTGCAATCTCCAATCTTAGTATGCATTTGCTGAAAGTTTGCTAGGCAAAATATCCGATGCACAAGCTACCCTAGTAACTCAAATGGCTGCTAAACCAATCTTGTTAGAAGGTAAAAATGATGAAGATCTTAAAATGATTGGTGTTTCTTCTATTGATTCTTTGTTGAGTAAAATTAAGATTGATGAAAAAGGGACTGAAGAAGAGTCAACTTTAGTTAGACGACGTCCCAATAAAATTGATAAAAGTGGGGTTGAAGAGGCCAAAACTTTAACTAGTGATGTGCCCACTCTTTTGGATTACAACGATTTTTAATAATAATAGTTGTTCTTTGATTGATTGTATTTAGTTTTGCAATCCATGATAAATTCACCCATGCTTATGAACAAAATAAAGCTTTTACTAAACATATTGTTGATGCTATGATGAAAGCTTTGGAAGAAAAGTTGGAATTAGATATTTCAATTCCTAGAAAAGTGCATGATGAATGGGAACCTACCATCAAAGCCAAGATTAAAAATTATGAGTGTTTTGCTTTATGTGACTTGGGTGCTAGTGATTCTAAAATTCCGAAATCTTTATGTGATGTGCTTGGTCTTACCGATATTGAAGAATTTTCTTTAAATTTGCACTTGGCGGATTCCACTATTAAAAAGCCTATGGGAAGAATTAATGATGTTCTTATTTAGAGCTTCTTGTGTGGATCAATCACACTATCGTGCTGCTCATTCGAGAAGAACGTGTATGGGTACTTATACTAGATCTGAATCGCAGCCACCTGGACCATTGGATCAACAACAATCAACAGTTTATATCGTATACGTGCAAATACACGCATTGACTTCAGAAAAATAATGAATATAGAATGTATAATACATATACCGCATATTGGGTTTCTCTAAAGTCAAACTTTGTATACTTTCAACAATTTGTAGGAAAAAGTATTAACATATACACCACCAAATATATATCATTTGATTCATCATTGCTTTTATCTCCACATCGTGTAAATTTGTTAGTGTAAATGTTCATATTGCTTTCACCAAATTTGGTCAAGCTTTATAAAATTTCTTTTCATGATATAGAAACATGCATCAAACTGTTGGCTTCATCTAACCACACATTAGGGAAGTAAATGTGCATATGGAGAACTCTATATTTGGAAGTAGTGAAAGCATGTAATGCTTACCATCTGTACATACCTACATTCGCCCTTCAGCAATCAATGGCTAGAATAATATCCTCACAAACAATTTGTCCACAGAACATGAGTATATAACAATGCATGGTCTGTTAGTTTCCTTGAAGAATTTGTTTGTGAGGATAGAACATGATAACATAACATGCCTGACATGGTAGTTTCCTGTGAAGAATCGATTGTGAGATAGCATGAGTATAACCATGCGTGGCACTTCTATATTTTCGACCCCAGTATACATTTCCCTATATTTTCCTCTTGGTTCCAATAGGAACAGCTCAATGGTGTTTCTTGCATTATACTACTCATACTTTGAACACTGCTGATCTTACATTAACAATGTCTGTCCTTTTTATATGATGCAGTGTCCCTACAGTTACTGCCCTTTGTAATCACACCACCTTTGCCAAAAATAGGGAAGCGCAACAGGTTCCTCGCTCGATCAGACGATGGAAAAAGACTGATGATCATTCGCAGACATGAGCCAGAAGAGTTATATTGCAAAATAATCACTGTGTACAAGCACCGTAAAATATGTGAGTATCTGGACAGAGACTGTTACGTCTATGAGCAGGATACTAGCTTGTTGGGGCCTTCAGGATTTTTGAGTTGGAGGCACGTAAACGGCATTGGTTCACACTCTCTGTTTCTCGGACTCAATTACCCGATTAACCAAGAGATCACCATTGGAAAGGACCTTGATGGCAGAGAGGTTCTGTTTGCTAGGGAAAACTATGTCTACCCAGCGAGCCCTAGGAATTCAGGAGCAGACTCCCCTGATTGTCAACGATACAACCTGCAACCAAAAGAAGGTGAGAAAGACAAACGCATCTAGATTAACTTTGATCCTTGGATGTCTCAAGTCCGACAGGCAGTGATGTGGTTCAAGCCTTTAGGTTTATAGGTAATTGGGCTGTTGCATCGAAAGGGTGGAGTTATGGTGTCTCCAAATCACTGGTGGCTGAAGTGGGGCTGCAAATTATGATGGTGTTGGATCATTCCTCTTTGAATGACTTTTTGTCTTTGCTACTTGTTCTGATGGTTAGTTCTCTCTTTTGTTATGCATACTCCTTGTCATTTGGTCATCCTCGTCTATGTCACTCTTACTATGTAATAGTTGCCTCCATTTAGAATGTCTTTCTTGTCTAGATCACGATAGTCTAAGCACTGAAGATGGGTGTGTTTTGGTGGTGTAGCAAGACCTCTTATGAACTATCATGTCTTGTTGTTTATCTCAATAGTAGTCACAAGTCAGTGTTTGAATGTTGTATATATCGTTGTTTTGAACTGTTTATTGTCTCGAACTACTGGTGAGCTAAATAAGGGCATCACCATTCTCCACTGTTCAGAGTATATCTCTTTTTCAGGTTATATAATTTGAGCTGAGTGTCTTTCCTATGATGTACACTTGTTTGGGCCAGTGAGGTGTCATTGAATATGGGATGAATAGTAACGCAATGCCAAATAGGTCAATTATGAATCTCATGCCGAGAACTAAAAGAAAGAAAGAAAAAGGACTCTTGGGCCGACATGTGGGCGCCACTGGTGTTTTCGTGCGCTTGCGCGCGAGAGCATATTGGTGTGTGTTTGAAATTCATGCTAACTTTTCATCCCCTATCTCCCCCACCTCTAGAATCTCGATTCCTACTCCAGTTCCCCCAAATCCCCCTCCTGTACTCCTTGTACTCAAGCGCACTATCATGTTGTTGGTCAACGCGGATCTCCGAACCGGACACCCTGAGGTCCGTCCTGCCTTCGGGCGCTGCTTGCTGTCGCTCAATAGTGGCATGGCGGCGCTTGACGACTAGTTTACCAGCAAAATGATGATGGTAACCATTAATGGCTACCGGCCTCCCGTCTCACCATACGACATTGTCAAATCTCTTGGCATTGCACACGACATCCAAATAAGTGACTTGCTCGTCGAAGTCTGTCCACGACTGGCTGATTTCTTCACCAGGTTCAGGACAACTTTCGACTGCAGTCATGAGTTCGAATCTTCCTGGCGTTTGTTCTACGATGGCGCACTAGTGAGTTTTGATCTTGGCACCCAAGATGGGGCTTGGTGCCCTCTGAGCTTCAGTTTTAACCAAAGGGCACCTTCCACATCATGCCTTGACGTCCTTGGAACTACAAGGTCATGAATGAGCTTATCAACGACCTTGGAGGTGAGCTTCGTAAGTACGCTTGTTCCTCCAGACAGCTGGCCTCTGACGGTTATGGCATGTATGAAGAAACCGTCCACCATAGCAAAGATGATTGGTGTTGAGATACTTGTGCAGGAACTAGGGTTGTACTATACTTCACCACCAAGGCTGCCGCGGACCACGTTAGGGATGTGCCTGTATCGAGTGTTCGTGCATGTCAAAGAAGTGGTCATTCCATCAATCGAAGTTCTCTCGCCATCGCTGGTGCCAGGATCCATCGACAATGTCCATTACAGGAGTCAATGTCAGACTTTCCCCGTGTTGCTCGGAACGATGGAAGACAGAAGGCCTACTACATCACGTGGCGGAGGCCACTACTTCTTTGGGAGAAGAGGAAGGGCTGGCTGCCTGGATGTACTCTAATTTGAGGTAACAACTGAATGTTATCAGATACTAGTTAAATCTGAGCTATTAGTGTGAGGCACTGATGTGCCAGTACATTTGATTGTGACCTGTTCTATTTTTGTACCTGAACTTTTTTTACAAAGGGGTGTACGTCAACTTAATGTGCTAGCAGAACTTATTGTGTTGTCTGTCTGTTTTCTTTGTGCGGCATTCAAGATATTTCCCCATCATTGATAATGATGATGAACCGTTATGTACGAGTTCATTGGTTTCAACTAATCCCTACCCGTAGTGATCCACTGCTTCCACCCTGATTGTGCCGCCTGCGTGAAATTTTTATATGCAAGTTTAGTGTTTGCTATGATATTCTATATGATTGTGTCAACTATAATAGTTTTTACTAGGCATCAATGATGCATATGGCTGAAAGATGTATTTACGAGCATCGACCGATGGGTTTCTCTCTCTCACACACACACACCTGCACACACACAAGTGGCACCCGTTGAATTATTTCTTCACTCATGACAGCTTTTACTTAGGTTCCACTATACTCTAACTTTTTTCTTAAGTTATTAATTGAGCTTAGTGACTTCAAAAAGTTGTACAGAAGCCTTGTTTGGGCCTTTTCAGGCATCATTGAATGTGGGCTGAGTAGCCATGTAAAGTTGTACTGTACTACACATGCCTTTTTTGTTGAACATTGATGTCGCTTGAAGCCACGTCGGTATTTCCCCAAAGAGGAAGGGATGATGTAGCACAGTGGCAGTAGGTATTTCCCTCATATATGAAACCAAGGTTATCGAACCAGTAGGAGAACCAATCAACACAACGTAAATTCCCCTGCACACTGATAACAAATCCTCACAACCCCACATGTTAAAGGGGTTGTCAATCCCTTTTGGGGTACGGCGCCTCAAGATAGGCAAACAGACGTGAGATAAATTTGTAGTAGATTGATAGATCGAACGCCAAATAAAATAAATAAGGAAAATGCAGCAAGGTATTTTTGGGTTTTTGGATTAATAGATTTGAAAATAAATGCAAGAGAAAAGTAGATCACAAAGGCAAATATAAGAGAAAGAAGACCCGGGGGCTGTAGGTTTCACTGGTGGCCTCTCTCGAGAAAATTAGCAAACGGTGGGTAAACAAATTACTGTTGCGCAATTGATAGAACCTCAAATAATTATGACGACATCCAGGCAATGATCATTATATAGGCATCACGTCCAAGATTAGTAGACCGACTCCTGCCTGCATCTACTACTATTACTCCACACATCGACCGCTAACCAGCATGCATCTAGTGTATTAAGTTCATGGAGAAATGTTGTAATGCAATAAGAACGATGACATGATGTAGAAAAGATCTAACTATGTAGGGATATACCCTATCATTTTATCCTTAGTAGCAACGATACATACGTGTCGTTTCCCTTTCTGTAACTGGGATCAAGCACCGTAAGATCGAACCCACTACAAAGCACCTCTTCCCATTGCAAGATAAATAGATCAAGTTGGCCAAACAAAACTCAAATATCGGAGAAGAAATACGAGGCTATAAGCAATCATGCATATAAGATATCAAAGAAACTCAAATAACTTTCATGGATATAAAAAGATAGATATGATCATAAACTCAAAGTTCATCGATCCCAACAAACACACCGCAAAAGAGTTACATCATATGGATCTCCAAGAGACCATTGTATTGAGGATCAATAGAGAGAGATGACGCCATCTAGCTACGAACTACGAACCCGAAGGTCTACAAAGAACTACTCACGCATCATCGGAGAGGCACCAATGGAGGTGGTGAATCCCATCTGAGATGGTGTCTAGATTGGATCTGGTGGTTCTGGACTATGCGGCGGATGGATGAATATTTCATTGAGTCCCCTAGGGTTATGGTATTTTTGGGGTATTTATAGAGCAAAGAGGCTGTCCGAGGGGCACCCGATGTGGGCACAACCCACCAGGGCATGCCTGAGCCTCCTGGCATGCCCTGGTGGGTTTTGCCCCCCTCGGGGCACCCCCCAGGCCCAGCCAGGGCCCGTTGTGTTCCTTTTGGCCCATAAAAATTCTCCATAAAGTTTCGTTGCATTTGGAATCCATCTGATATTGATTTTGTGCGATGTAAAAAACACGGAAAAACAGGAACTGGCACTTGGCACTATGTCAGTAGGTTAGTACCAAAAAAATGATATAAAATGATTATAAAACATCCAAGATTGATAATATAACAACATGGAACAATCAAAAATTATAGATACGTTGGAGACGTATCGGCATCCCCAAGCTTAAATCCTACTCGTCCTCGAGTAGGTAAGTGATAAAAACAGAATTTTTGATGTGGAATGATGCCTATCATGTCATATCATATTCTTTTCTTTATAGCATGGACAATTGAACTTTTAGTTGTTCAAAGCAACAGTCTAGTTTTGACATGATAATTTAGATACTCGAGTATATCAACACGGAACCATGTCTTTCAAAATATCAACGCTAAAATAAGTTATCCCTAGCCCATGATGCTCAAACATTGATCCATTCATGAAACACACTCGAATATTAGCTACACCCAGTACTTAAGTACGATCATATTGCCTCCTAGTTGGTGCTTTTATATGAGAAGATAGAGACTCAAAATAAAAATTGCATAAAGTAAAAGAAAGGCCCTTCACAGAAGGAAGTATGGATTTGTAGAGGTGCCAGATCTCAAAGCGAAAAACTTAGAGATAAAAACATTTTGAGAGGTGTATCCATCCCACCAACGAAAATGACTTAGAGTTCCCAATACTTTCCATGCATAGATATATCATAGGCGGTTCCCAAACAGAAAATAAAGTTTATTCCTTTTTCCACCATACTTTCACTTTCCATGGCTAGCCGTATCCATGGTTGCCCTCCAGTAACATCCCAAAATTCTAAATTTTGGAATGTTATATTAAATAGATAGATTTGTTTGATTGTTGTGTGATTGATTGAGTGAAATTTGAAACGTTTTGAAAGTTAAATGAGAGGGAATAAAAGGACTTTCCCAAACTTTCACCTTTTGCATTTTGATCTCGAATTCAAAGTCTTTTCAAATACAAAACCCTGGAGAGAAGATGACATGACTTCTTACATTTATTTAAATGACAAGGGGTGTTGAAAATATTTGAATTTCATTTGGAAAATATTTCCAATTCTGAAACTTTATGCAACTCAATGATTTTCACGAGAGGAGATAAAATGACTTCTTCAAATTATATGAAATATGAGTTGGGAGTTTCAAAGGATCAAATTCCATGTCTTTTGGAATTATTTTTCAATTTGGAGTTATTTGGATTTTATTCGAATTATTTTTCTCCAAAAATAAAATATACGGAAAATAGGGTAACATGATTCCCTACATCAGAAAATTGGAGAGAAATAAATTTGAATTAATTTTGGTATTTTTAAAATCATTTTTATTGGATTTTATTAGACCACTAGCACTCTTTTATTTATCTGAATTTGTGTGTATTTTATTTGGCATTATAAAAATATCCATGTTGTAGAAAATCTTTTTCTGCAAATTTTGGTATATTATATGCCTATATAATATTTTTATTTCTATTTGTTTTATCTGTTTTGTTTGTCTGAAAAATGTTTTTTTTAAAACAAATCCCTCTGGACCGACCGTACCGAGCCGGCCCAGCTCGCCAGGCCACGGCCAAGCCGGCCCACGACAGTGCCCTGCCGTCCCCGAGCTCCCGCAGGAGTTCGTCTCCCGCATGGGAGCGCCGCCGCCGGAGTCCGGCCGGACTCCGCGACCGCCTTGCCCCTCCCGCACGCAAGAGCCACCGCCTCCTCCCTCCATAAATAGCCCCGCCCTGCGCCGCTCCTCGCATCTCGCCGCCGCCGCCTCACGAACCACCGCGCCGCCGCCGCATCCTGCCGGATGTGCGCCGCCGCCTCGCCGCTACATCGCCGCTGCTGCCGCCCACCACCGCGTCGCTGCTGTCGCCCCGCACCGACGCCCGCCGCTGCTGTCGCCGTCCTCGCCTCGCCACGGCAAACCTCGCAGCCGCCGTCGAAGTCCACCGCCGCCGCCGGACTCGCTAACTGCCGCCAGCGGTTTTTGATGGAAAACCGCCCCGAACCGGTACAAACCGACCCGGTTTTCTTTTTAGGTTTTTCTTTAGTTCGGTTTTATTTTATTAGATCGGTTTTTTCTTTTGCCTAGTTATTTCGAGAACGTTCGTTGGTTAGGTTTTCATAGTGAACGGATCATTAGTTAGCGTTCGACAGCGAACGTTCGTTATTTAGTCTTTTCCTTTTCTTTTTAATTTCGGCCAGGGACCTATCTGTGATGATTTTATTTATAGTTTAGTCCCTGAACTTCAAACGATCATTACTTTTTACTCGTTAGTCCAAATCCAACGAAACCAACGCCCACGTCTTCGTTATGATCTCCTCTATCCAGTAATAGAACTCAAACATGTTTTTGAAAACTTTAAAATTTGAATTAGATCATATTTGAATTCAAACTTCGTTTGATCATAACTTGAGTTTCGTAGCTCCGTTTGAGTTGATTCTTTTTGCAAATCGAAGCTCTTGACCTAAACTTTCTGATAAGGCCAAATTCACATAATTTTGGTACTGTTAGAAATTGTTTTATGTTGCAAGAGCTATCTGCTTGGTTTTGATGTTTTCTGAATAGACTTCTTCGATCTTTCTGGTCTTTTGAGTGATTGCTTATGTGTGGTTACTATTGCTTGATTACGGTAGATTGACCGGAGTGTGACGAGTAGAGCTATCAAGATTTTTGAGTGCGAATCATCTTCATCAACATTGCAGGCAAGTTCACACTTTGATCATATCCCCTTTCATACCCAGTTTTTATGCATTAGTTTCACCCTCAAACATTGCATGAGTAGGATTGATAACATGTAGGTATTGGGAAGTAGTTGATGAGGTAGGAACCTATTGCCCTGCATTCAAACCATGGGAGTTACTATTACGTTATGCTTATAGTGCCGTGCTATGCTCGTAGACGTGGGTTGGGTTTTGAGAGTATTCATGACAGATGTGAGATTGTTAATTAATGGTTTACTTAAGGTGGCAACTTAAACACACATCTAGGTGGATTGAGGTACCTAGGTATTCTAGGATTGCCTGTCTAGGCACCTGGGTAGACCAGGATTACCTGTTTTTTATGTACCGCCACCCAGGCCCAAAGGGATCATGAGATTTTTCATACTAGAAACTTCCGTGTGCAGCCACAAGCTATTATGGGCTCTAGCATAGTTAATTAAGTCGTGCGAACTCTTACAGGGTAGACTAGTAGATGTAGGGGAAAGTAGGTGTAACGGTCTATCCATCATAAGGTGCTAGCGCTTCTGAAAGACTATGTCTCGGTCATCCGTCTTCTCAAACACCATGTAGTGCGAGAAACCAAACGGAGGCGATCGAGTCTTGTGGGGAAAAGTGCTCAAACCTCTGCAGAGTGTATAAACTAATCATGATTAACCGTGTCCCCGGTTATGGACATCTTGAGTATCTAGTACCTGGATTATCATGTGAATCTCAGCATGTTACTCTAAAATTTAATTTTGTTGGGTTTTGTTTAATGATGATGCTTAATTGGGATTGAGAATGTTGTCAACCATTCTCAATGTTTAACAACCACCATGATAGCTAAATAAAATTTATTCCTTTGTAGTAGGGAAAATTTGGCTTTTCGCAAAAACCTTATAACCGTAGAGCTTTTCCACCAGCCATATATGCATGTAGTGATAGCCATTATTCATCATTGCTCTACAGTGTGACTTTGCCAGTACATTCAATGTACTGACCCTTTGTGGCTGCAACATTTCATGTTGCAGGATTATCTTACGATGAGTAAGTGATACGTTAGGGTTACGACTTCTACACTCAACTTTGCCGTTGGTGTTGATGGGAATCCACAACCTTGTTACTTCCGCTATTTGGATTGAGGTAATAGTATTTGCGTTACTTATACATGTGATTTACCTCTGTTATAAATCCTCGAGTACTGTGTGTGTCAGCATACCGATCCAGGGATGACACTTAAGCACAGAGACTTGATCCATTCAGGTCGGGTCGCTACACCTCCATATCAACTCTTTCCAAGGAATATATTATTTGATAACATAGAGTAAATTCAATTTTTCTGTATTTCGGGACTGGGCATCCCTAATACCTTTGCCATACTCTTGTGTAATGACAAGTAAATAAACACTCATCTTGAGAATAACACATCTAGCATGGAAAATATTAGCCACCCCTCACCACTCTGCGAGCGAAACAAACACACAAAAGAGAAGTTTATTTTGGAAATTAGAGATGGCACATGCAAATTTGCTTAGAACTGCAAAAGAATACCGCATATAGGTATATATAGTGGACTCATGTGGCAAAACTGGGTTAAAGGTTTTTGGATGCACAAGTAGCGATCATACTTAGTGCAAAATGAAGGCTAGCAAAAGATTGGGAAGCGACCAACTAAGAAATAGATAATCTTATAAGCAAACATTAAGCATAAATAACACCGAATAATGCACCATAAGTAGGATATAATTTCATTGCATGACTATTTACTTTCGTACTTGCATAGGGAATCACAAACCTTAACACCAATGTTCTTACTAAAGCATAATTAATCATCAAGATGACTCACATATCACATCATCATATCTCAAAACTATTACTAAGAATCAAGTTATTTTGTCCAATGATCTTCATGAATTTTTTTTATCATATCCCTCTTTGATATCTATCACTTTGGGACTAATTTTCTTGTGTTGCTTTTGACAAGCTCTAACAAATATAAGTGAAGATCATGAGCATAATACATTTTTATTTCTCTCAAATTAATTTAAGTGAAGCAAGAGAGAATTTCTTGAAAATTTACTAACTATCAAATAAATCTAAGTGAAGCAAGAGAGAATTTCGTCAAAAATACTAAAGCACACCGTGCTCAAAAAGATATAAGTGAAGCACTAGAGCATGTAGCGACCAGACCTCAAACGGTCCAATCTCTGTGCTCAGGTGTCATCCCTGGATCAGTAATGCTGACACCACACAGTACTTGAAAGATTTATAACAAAGTAGCAATCACACACTTATTACATCGAGAGTCTCAAAAGAGAACTTATTACAATAAATATGGCTTAAGGCCATCTGATAATGATAACAACGGAAGGCTTGGAAGATAAGTGAGTCCATCAACTCCAACGGCATCACTGAGTATAGAACCACGACCTAAAAGCACCTTAATCGTCGTCTAAAAAGTCTGCAACATTAACGTTGTAGCCCGAAACGGGTCAGCACATGGAATATGCTGGCAATGTAACACATAGAGAGTAATGGAATGAAATAGGCTATACTATATGCATATATGGCTGGTGGAAAGCTCTATGGTTACAGTTTTTGTGTAAAGCCAATTTTTCCCTACTGCAAAGGAATAGATTTTATTTAACTATCATGGTAGTTGTTAAACATTGAGAATGGTTGACAGCATTCTCAATCCCAATTAAGCATCATCATTAAACAAAACCCAACAAAATTAATTTTAGAGTAACATGTTGAGATTCACAAGATGATCCAGGTACTAGATACTCAAGATGTCCATAACCGAGGACACGGCAAACCATGTTTCGTTTATACACTCTGCAGAGGTTTGCGCACTTTTCCCCACCAGACCCGATCTCCTCCGTTGGATTTCTCGCACTACATGGTGTTTGAGAAACGGATGACTGAGACATAGTCTTTCAGAAGCACTAGCACCTTACGAACGGGTAGACCGTACCAACCTACATCCCCTACATCTGCTAGTCTACCACTGTAAGAGTTCGCATTACTTAGTCAACTATGCTAGAGCCCATAGTAGCTTGTGGCTGCATACAGAAGTTTCTAGCATGAATAATCTCATGATCCCGTTGAGCCTGGGTGGCGGTCCAAAAGAAAACAGGCAATCGCTGGAATACCCAGGTGCCTCAAACCACCCAGATGTGTATTTAAGTTGCCACCTTAGATAAACCATTAATTTAACAATCTCACATCTGTCATGGATACACTCACCCAATCCACGTCTACTAGCATAGCATAGCATAATAAGCAACGTAGAAGTAACTCCCAAAGGTTTGATAATAAAAAGGTAATAGGTTCTACCTTAACTACTTCCCAAACCCACAAAATTAATTAGATCATAAACATGCAATGTGTGAGGATTGATTTAATGCAATAAAACTGGGTAGTAGGAGGTATGATCAAAGTGTTACTTGCCTTGTTGATGATCCGCAAAACCTAGCGATTCGAAGTAGCAAGTGCCGCACCCCAGGTACTCTATCGCAAACAAACAAGCATACAATAAGTACTCAACTAATGCATAGGTAAAACTCGAATAAGAGATCTAACCAGAAAGTTCATCTTAAGAACTCCAGTTGGCAAAAAGAATCAAAACGAACGAAGCAATGAAAGACAAATGGCAAAAGAAACAAGCTTTGTTTACTATTCTGGATCTAGGGCAATTTTTACAGTGGCAAAAACTTGTTTGAGTTGGTTAAACGGAAAGAGGGTTTCGAAACGAAACTCCAGGCGCTTGAATTGCCTGATTCCGATAAACGAGCGAAAATTAAAACTAAAACGAACATCAGATCAGAGATCGCGATCAGAAAAACCGCGGATTTAATACGAGAAAAAGAAAAATGACGAACAGGTTAAGGAACGAACGTTCGATAACAGGAACTAAACGAAAAACACGTTCATTAAAATGAACGGACGAGCGGGCGCTCGCTAAATAAATAAACTGGAGAAAAACCGATCTATTTAAAAAAACAAAACCTAGGGTTTTAAAAAAACGAAACAACTTTTTCTCAAAAACCGGCCGGCGGCTACCTCGGCGGCGGCGCTCCGGCGAGGCTTCGGCAGGGCGGCGGGGCGGCGGCTCCGGGCGACGTGCAGCAGCGGTAAGCGGCGTGCAGCGGCGCTGGGGCGTGCGGCAGCGGCGGTGGTGTGGGGTTGCAGGGGGGCGGCGGCGGTTATAAAGGAGTGGGGAAGGAGACTTGGGGGAGGGGTCGGCCTCGGGAGGCGGAGTCCTCCCCGGACTCGGGTGGCGGCGCAGCGCTGGTCGGGACTCCGTCCCGACCCGGCGAGAGGCGGCGGGGGCTGGCTGGGCCGGCCCGCTCAGCTGGGCCCTTGGCCCAGTCGGGCGCGGGGTTTCTTTAAAAACAATTTAGCTGTGCCTAAAAAAATCTAGAAAAATAAATAAATATCTAAAAATGCCAAAACAAATTTTCTCCGTCTAAATAAAATATTTAGAACAGGATGAAATTTTTTTTGGCTCTAAATGCAATTTTTGAAAACGTGCAATTTTTCCTAAATTCAAATAAAATAGCAAATAAACCATAATAAAATCTTATTTGATTTTTTTATTAAATCCTCAATATTTCTTTATTTTGGAAACTCATTTTATTCCCTCTCTCATATTTTGATAAATAGAAATAATTGAAGATAAAATTAAAAAAATCAAAGGATCCTAATTTCAAAATTTGAGAAAACTCAAATATGAAAATAATGAAATCCCCAACTCTCTCCGAGGGTCCTTGAGTTGCGTAGAATTTCTAGGATCCACCAAAATGCAATAAAATATGCTAAGCGATGATGATCTAGTGTATAACATTCCAAATTGAAAATTTGGGATGTTACAAACTTACCCCCCTTAAGATGAATCTCGCCCTCGAGATTCGGGTTGGCTAGAAAATAGGTGAGGTTGGTCCTTTAGCAAATCTTCCTCTCATTCCCAGGTGGCTTCATCCTCCGTGTGGTGACTCCACTGAACTTTGCAAAACTTGATAACCTTGTTGCGGGTGACTCGACTAGCATATTCTAAAATCTTGAATGGTTTCTCCTCATAGGTCAAATCACTGCCCAACTGAATTGCTTCCAGCGGCACTATATCTCTCAGCGGTATGTCAGCCATCTCTGCGTGGCACTTCTTCAACTGGGAAACGTGGAACACGTCGTGAACTCCTGATAATCCTTCAGGCAACTCCAACTTATAGGCTACATCTCCCATATGCTCCAAAACTTCGTATGGGCCTACAAAATGTGGCGCTAATTTTCCCTTAACTCCAAAGCGCTTAACTCCTCGAAGTGGTGATACTCGAAGATAAACTCAGTCTCCGACTTCGTAAACTATCTCCTTGGGTTTAGAATCTGCGTAGCTCTTCTGCCTGGACTGGGCTACCTTGAGCCTATCGCGAATCAATTTCACTTTCTGTTCAGACCCTTTAATTAGATCCGGTCCAAACAACTGACGGTCTCCAACTTCATCCCACGACAATGGGGTCCTGCACCTCCTTCTGTACAAGGCTTCAATAGGGGCCATCTTCAAACTGGATTGATTACTGTTGTTGTAAGAGAACTCTGCATATGGCAAATTCTCGTCCCAACTAGATCCGTAATCTAGCGCACAAGCTGTTAGCATATCCTCCAAAATCTGATTGACTCTCTCAGTCTGTCCATCTGTCTGCGGATGGAAAGCTATACTAAACTCCAGTCTGGTACCCAAAGTTTCATGCAACTGATTCCAGAACTTTGAGGTGAATTGGGTTCCTCTATCTGATACAATGCTCCTTGGAACTCCATGCAGACATACAATTCTGGTCATGTATATCTTTGCCAACTTTGCACTCGTATAGGTAGTCTTCACTGGAATGAAATAAGCTACCTTTGTCAAACGATCGACTACAACCCATATTGAGTCATAGCCTAAATGAGTTATGGGCCCATAATAAAATCCATGCCTAACTTATCCCACTTCCATTCGGGTATTGGCAATGGTTGTAGCAATCCTACTGGCTTCTGATGCTCTGCCATTACTCTTTGGCATACATCACAAACTGCTACATATTCCGCAATATCCTTCTTCATTCCGGTCCACCAGAACGTATCCTTCAAATCCAAATACATCTTGGTATTTCCTAGGTGAATCGAATATGGTGAATCATGGGCCTCTTGCAGAACCAACTTCTTGATCTCCGAATCATTAGGCACATAGGCAAGTCTTCAAACCATAAGGTATCGTGCTCATCCTCACGAAATCCCTTAGCTTTTCCTTTGCTCATTTTCTCCTTAATAGAGGCAATCTCCTTGTCAATCTTCTAGGCTTCTCTGATCTTGTCCATCAACGTAGACTGAATCTCCAATGCTGCTACATAGCCTCTCGGAACTATCTCCAAACATAGCTCACGAAGATTCTCGGCTAGCTCCCTTGGTAAATCTCCCGTCATTAAGGTGTTGACATGACTTTTACGGCTCAACACGTCAGCTACTATGTTAGCCTTTCCGGGGTGATAATGCAATCTCATATCATAATCCTTGATGAGCTCCAACCATCTCCTTTGTCTGAGGTTCAACTCCTTCTGTGTGAAAATATACTTCAAACTCTTGTGATCCCTGTACACCTCACAATTGTTTCCAATGAGAAAATGTCTCCAGGTTTTCAATGCATGCACTACGGCTGCCAACTCCAAATCATGGGTAGCATAATTTAACTCATGAGGCTTAAGCTGCCGTGAGGCATAGGAAACAACTCTTCCTTCCTGCATAAGCACTGCTCCAAGTCCTTGACGTGAAGCGTCGCAATACACCTCATAATCCTTAGTCTGATCTGGCAAAATCAACACAGGTGATATAACCAAACGTTTCTTCAACTCCTGGAAACTGGCCTCACACTCCTCAGTCCATATGAACTTGGTATCCTTTTTCAACAACTCCGTCATAGGCTTTGCAATCTTCGAGAAATTCTCAATGAATCTCCGGCAGTCTCCTGCGAGTCCAAGAAAACTATGGATCTCTCCAACTGTTGTTGGGGCTTCCCAATTGGTCACGGTATCAACTTTAGTGGGATCTACTGCTATACCTTCTCCCAATATAACGTGTCTGAGAAATCCAACTTCCTTCAACCAAAACTCACATTTGCTAAACTTGGCATATAATTGATGTTCTCTGAGCTTTCCAAGAACCAAACGCAAATGCTCCTTATGCTCCTCTTCATTCTTCGAGTAAACCAGGATATGATCAATGAACACTATGACGAACTTATCCACAAACTCCATAAACACATTGTTCATCATGTTCATGAAATATGCAGGTGCGTTAGTCAGACCAAATGACATAACGGTATAATCGTACAGCCCATACCTGGTGGTAAAAGCCGTCTTAGGTATATCATGTTCTCGAATCTTAAACTGGTGGTATCCTGATCGCAGATCGATCTTGGAAAATACCTTAGCTCCTTGCAATCGATCAAACAGATCATTGATCATCGGTAGTGGGTACTTTTTCTTGATGGCTACTTCATTCAATCCTCTATAATCAACAACCATCCTTAACGATCCATGCTTCTTCTCCACTAGAAGTACTGGCGATCCCCAAGGTGAAGAACTTGGGTGAATATATCCCTTATCCAGTAACTCCTTAATCTGCTTCTTAATCTCCACCAAATCCTTTGCGGGCATCCTATATGGTCTCTTTGATATTGGCCCTGTGCCTGGCAAAAGCTCAATCAAAAACTCAATATCTCTATCCGGTGGCATGCCTGGCAATTCTTCTGGAAATACATCCGGGAAATCCTTCACCACTAGTACTTCCTCCTGCACAACTCCTGTTAAACAATTTACTTGAGTCCTCTTTGGCACATGCCGGGATACATACTTGATTCTTCTTCCTTCTGGGGTGGTGAGCAAAATTGACTTACTGGCACATTCAATATTTCCTTTGTACTTTTGATAACCAATCCATGCCTAATAGCACATCCAATCCTTAAGATTCCAACACTATTAGGTCTGAGGGGAATACGTAGTTACCAATCCTTAATGGTAACAGATCACACCATAGGCTAGCCATATACTCTGCTCCATGCGAGGTTACTAACATTGGTGATCTAAGGGCTTGGGTTGGTAGTTTATACTTATCCACAAATCCCCTTGAGATGTACGAATGCGATGCACCAGTATCAAAAAGAACAAGTGCAGTAAATGACTTAACCAAAAACTTACCGATTACTGCATCCGGCTGCTCTTCAACCTCCTCCATGTTAACGTGGTTCACCTGTCCCCTGTTGAAAGGGTTCGGCTTCTTCCCAGAGCTTCCATTGCCATTTCCATTCTGGGCTTCAGGACATTCATTGGCATAATGTCCGGTCTTCCAGCACTTAAAACAAGTGACTTGGCTCAGGTCTCTCTTCGCTGGGGTTGATGGGTTGGTGCGGTTCTGGCCGTTGCTTCCTCCATTCCCATTACCATTCTTGGTGCAATTGTGATTGTGTGAGCTACCTCCTACATGGGTATGCTGAAAATGTCCTCCCGGTCTAGGGGTAAAACGTGGCTTCTGCTGAGCTTCTGAATTGTACTTTCCGTTTCCATACTTCCTTTTGCGATTCTCAATCTGCTGCTGCTTCCCTTCAATCATGAGAGCACGATCTACCAACTCCTGGTAGTTGTTGAAGGTTGCTGCCATCAACTGCATGCTCAACTCATCATTCAGTCCTTCCAGAAACTTCTCCTGCTTAGATGCATCCATAGCAACGTCATCTGGGGCATAACGTGCTAACTTACTAAACTCCTCTACATGCTGGCCAACTGTCCATCCTCCTTGGCGCAAGTTGCGAAACTCTCGCTTCTTCATGGCCATAGCTCCTGCTGAAACATGGGTAGTACGAAAAGCCTGCTGAAACTGGTCCCACGTGACAGTGTCGATAGGGAAAGTGGTTGTGAAATTCTCCCACCATGATGCTGCGGGTCCTTCAAGCTGATGTGCGGCAAACTTCACCTTTTCCGCATCTGTGCATCCTGCCGTGGTCAACTCCCTAGCTGTCTTACGGAGCCAATCATCTGCTACTACCGGCTCGGTGCTACTGGAAAACACCGGCAGATTCAGCCTAAGAAAACGGGCTAAGTGATCAACAGGTGGTGGTGGTGGTGGGTTGTTGTTGTTGTTCCCCTGATTCTGATTCTGGACTAGCAAGTGCATCAATGTGTTCTACTGCTGGATCAACTGGGTGAGCTCCGGTGGGAAGGTAAATCCGGGGTCACGTCTCGGAGGCATCTGAGGGTTTAGAAAAGATGATATTTAAGAATAGAGGGGGTCTAAATAGAAAACACTACCCATATGCACATGAGACAAAAGCAAACAATTCACTTCATTCAATCAATCAAATGAGGGCATACAATCGATCTAACTATCGCAAAAGTGCTCGGACTACTATATTTACATGGTGGACTACTACTACTGTTGTGGTGGTCTACTAGAAATATTCTTCGGTTGCAGACTCCATGATATCTGCTCCAGCTTCATCAACATAGTCATCATCGCTATCATCTGGATCCGAGTCAGTGTCGTCGATGATGATGTAGTCTTCCGGGCGAATCTGCTTGGGTTCTTCGTCCTCTTCTACTGGTGTAGGGCCTTCGATGAATATTCCAATCTTCTTGATCAGATCATCATTCTTCACCACTAATAGTTCGATTTCCTCTTCATAATCTTCACATGTAGCCTTGATTTATTCCTCCAGTTCCTTGATTCTTGTCCTCGCCTTCTTCAGATCTATCATGTCGGCGCACATCTGGTTCTCCTGACGTCGAATGTGT
Source organism: Triticum aestivum (assembly GCF_018294505.1). Taxonomy (NCBI): domain Eukaryota; kingdom Viridiplantae; phylum Streptophyta; class Magnoliopsida; order Poales; family Poaceae; genus Triticum; species Triticum aestivum. The sequence continues at coordinate 237,954,973 of NC_057800.1, forward strand.
TGGTTTAACTCCTGGATAAAAGCTGCGACTGATCTATCCTTCCTGGTGTTAATCATCTCCCAGTGCTCATCACGGCACCCACAAATCTGGTAGATAGTATCCTTGAGATCATTGCGGTAAACTTCTCTAATACGTCCCATGGCGATGTGAGCTGCCATGCTCTTTCCTAGATCCCAAGTTGGTGCATCAAAAGAAAACTCTATGGGCTCAGTGACTGGCATGAACATCCTTCCTGGAACTTGAACTTGAATCATCCAGCGCTCTTCTTCAGGTAAAGTGGCGTTGTAGGTCCCGGTGAAGCTTGGTACTCCTATGTTTAGATATCTAGTGACTTCCTTCAAGTGACGTCCAAAAGGTGTATCTTCATCCGGTTGCGTGAACTTGTTCCTTGCATCAACCATCCTAAAAGAGTAGAAAAGATGAGAAGTCAGAATGCGAAGAGAGTGAGTAGTGATCTAGGTCTTTAGCTTAGTGGTCGTGTCCTACAGTCAGCGTGTACTCTGATACCATCTTGTAGCGACCAGACCTCAAAACGTCCAATCTATGTGCTCAGGTGTCATCCCTGGATCAGTAATGCTGACACCACATAGTACTTGAAGGATTTATAACAGAGTATCAATCACACACTTATTACATCGAGAGTCTCAAAAGAGAACTTATTACAATAAATATGGCTTAAGGCCATCTAATAACGATAACAGCGGAAGGCTTGGAAGATAAGTGAGTCCATCAACTCCAACGGCATCACTGAGTATAGAACCACAACCTAAAAGCACATTAAACGTCGTCTAAAAAGTATGCAACATTAACGTTGCAGCCCGAAACGGGTCAGCACATGGAATATGCTGGCAATGTAACACATAGAGAGTAATGGAATGAAATAGGCTATACTATATGCATACATGGCTGGTGGAAAGCTCTATGGTTACAGTTTTTGCGTAAAGCCAATTTTTCCCTACTGCAAAGGAATAGATTTTATTTAACTATCATGGTGGTTGTTAAACATTGAGAATGGTTGACAGCATTCTCAATCCCAACTAAGCATCATCATTAAACAAAACCCAACAAAATTAATTTTAGAGTAACATGTTGAGATTCACATGATGATCCAGGTACTAGATACTCAAGATGTCCATAACCGGGGACACGGCTAACCATGATTAGTTTATACACTCTGTAGAGGTTTGCGCACTTTTCCCCACAAGACCCGATCTCCTCTGTTGTATTTCTCGCTCTACATGGTGTTTGAGAAACGGATGACCGAGACATAGTCTTTCAGAAGCACTAGCACCTTATGAATGGGTAGACCGTACCAACCTACATCCCCTACGTCTGCTAGTCTACCACTGTAAGAGTTCGCACGACTTAGTCAACTATGCTAGAGCCCATAGTAGCTTGTGGCTGCACACGGAAGTTTCTAGTATGAATAATCTCATGATCCCTTTGAGCCTGGGTGGCGGTCCAAAAGAAAACAGGCAATCTCTGGAATACCCAGGTGCCTCAATCCACCCAGATGTGTATTTAACTTGCCACCTTAGATAAACCATTAATTTAACAAATCTCACATCTATCATGGATACACTCACCCAATCCACGTCTACTAGCCTAGCATATCATAATAAGCAACGTAGAAGTAACTCCCAAAGGTTTGATAATAAACAGGTAATAGGTTCTACCTCAACTACTTCCCAAACCCACAAAATTAATTAGATCCTAAACATGCAATGTGTGAGGATTGATCTAATGCAATAAAATTGGGTAGTAGGAGGTATGATCAAAGTGTTACTTGCCTTGCTGATGATCCGCAAAACCTAGGGATTTGAAGTAGCAAGCGGCGCACTCCGGGTACTCTATAGCAAACAAACAAGCATACAATAAGTACTCAACTAATGCATAGTTAAAACTCGAATAAGAGATATAACCAGAAAGTTCAACTTAAGAACTCCAGTTGGCAAAAAGAATCAAAACGAACGAAGCAACGAAGACAAACGGCAAAAGAAACAAGCTTCGTTTACTATTCTGGTTCTAGGGCAATATTTACAGTGGCAAAAACTTGCTTGAGTTGGTTAAACGGAAAGAGGGTTTCGAGACGAAACTCCAGGCGCTTGAATCGCCTGATTCCGATAAACGAGCAAAAAGTTAAACTAAAACAAACATCGAATTAGAGATCGCGATCAGAAAAACCGCGGATTTAATCCGAGAAAAAGAAAAATGACGAACAGGTTAACGAACGAACGTTCGTTAACAGGAACTAAACGAGAAACGCGTTCGTTAAAATGAACGGACGAGCGGGCGCTCGCTAAATAAATAAACCGGAGAAAAACCGATCTATTTAAAAAAACAAAAACTAGGGTTTTCAAAAAAAACCGAAATGATTTTTTCTCAAAAACCGGCCGGCGGCTACCTTGGCGGCGGCGCTCCGGTGAGGCTCCGGCAGGGCGGCGGGTGGCGCGAGGCGGCGGGGAGGTGGCTCCAGGCGGCGTGCGGCGGCGGCAAGCGGCGTGGGGCGGCGCGACAGCGTGCGGCGGCGCTGGGGCGTGCGGCGGCGGTGGTGTGGGGTTGCAGGGGGGCGGCGGTTATAAAGGGGCGGAGGAGGCGACTTGGGGGAGGGGTCGGCCTCGGGAGGCGGAGTCCTCCCCGGACACGGGCGGCGGCGCTGCGCTGGACGGGACTCCGTCCCGACCCGGCAAGAGGCGGCGGCGGCTGGCTGGGCCGGCCCGCTCGGCTGGGCCCTTGGCCCAGTCGGGCGCGGGTTTTTTTTAAAAAAACAATTTCGCTGCGCCTAAAATCTAGAAAAATAAATGAAAATCTAAGAATGCCAAAACAAATTTCTCTGTCTAAATAAAATATTTAGAACAGGATGAACATTTTTTGGCTCTAAATGCAATTTTTGAAAACGTGCAATTTTTTCTAAATTCAAATAAAATAGCAAACAAATCCAAAATAAAATCTTATTTGATTTTTTAATTAAATCCTCAATATTTCTTTATTCTGCGAAAGTCATTTTATTCCCTGTCTCATATTTTGATAATAGAAATAATTGAAGATAAAATAAAAAAAATCAAAGGATCCTAATTTCAAAATTTGAGAAAACTCAAATATGAAAATAACGAAATCCCCAACTCTCTCTGAGGGTCCTTGAGTTGCGTAGAATTTCTAGGATCCACCAAAATGCAATTAAATATGCTAAGCAATGATGATCTAGTGTATAACATTCCTAATTGAAAATTTGGGATGTTACAGAGCAAGTCCATTGCTCATAAAAAATTTAAGTGAAGCATAGAGAGCAATTCTAACAAGTCATGGCATAATTTTGGCTCTCTCAAATAGGTATGTCCTGCAAGGATTGATAACTTAAAACAGAAAATAAAACAAGCAAAGACTCATATCATACAAGATGCTCCAAGCAAAACACATATCATGTGACAAATAAAAATATAGTTTCGAGTAAAATACCGATGATCGTTGGAAGAAAGCGGGGATGCCACTCGGGGGCATCCCCAAGCTTAGTTGGTTGCTCATTTTTGGATAATAGCTTGGGATGCCGGGGCATCCCCAAGCTTAGGTTCTTCCATCCTTCCTTTATCCATCGTAAGATAACCCAAAACTTGAAAACTTCAATCACACAAAACTCAACAAAACCTTCACGAGATTCGTTAGTGTAAGAAAATAATAAATCACTACTATAAGTACTATATCAAACCAATTCATATTTTGTTTTTGTATTATATCTACTGTATTCCAACTTTTCTATGTCAAAAACTCATCAAAGAAACCATAGACCATCAAAATAATCACACAACACAAGAAAACAGAATCTGTCAAAATAGAACAGTCTCTAGCAATCTGAATATTTCGAATACTTCTGTAACTCCAAAAATTCTGAAAACTTAGGACGAACTGAGAATTTTTTTATATTGATCTACTTCAAGTGGTATGGGTATTTTATCACTCTCTGGTAAAAATGAAAATTAATTTCGTCAGCATAAAAGTTTCTATTTTTTCAGCAAGATCAAACAACTATCACCCAAGAAGACACTAAAGGCTTTACTTGGCACAAACACTAATTAAAACAGAAAATACACAATCGTAACAGTAGCATAAGTGTGCTAACACTCAAGAATAGAAATCAAAAAGCAAAAACAAATTTTATTCATTGGGTTGCCTCCCAACAAGCGCTATAGTTTTACGCCCTTAGTTAGGCATAAAGCAAGGATCTAAGTTTTGTCATCTTTGGTTTGAGATCCATAATATGCCCTCATGATTTATTCATAAGGTGGCTTAATTATAGTTCTAGTAAAGTGTTCCATACCATTTCTCAATGGAAATTGGAACTTAATATTGCCTTCTTTCATATCAATCACGGCACCGATAGTGCGTAAAAACGGTCAACCAAAAATAATTGGACAAGAGGGATTGCAATCAATATCAAGAACAATAAAATCTATGGGCACATAGTTCCTATTTGCAAGAATAATAACATCATTAACACTTCCCATAGGCTTTTTAATAGTAGAATCCGCCAAGTGCAAATTCAATGAACACTCTTCAAGATTAGTAAGACCAAGCACATCACATAAAGATTTCGGAATTGTAGAAACACTAGCACCCAAGTCACACAAAGCAAAACACTCATATTTTTTAATCTTGACTTTGATAGTAGGTTCTCATTCATCATGCAATTTTCTAGGTATTGAAACTTCTAACTCCAATTTTTCTTCAAGAGCTTTCATCATAGCATCAACAATATGTTTTGTAAAAGCTTTACTTTATTCATAAGAATGGGGTACATTTATCATAGATTGCAACAAAGAAATACAATCAATCAAAGAGCAACTATCATAATTAAAGTCTTTGTAATCCAAAAGAGTGGGTACATCACTAGCTAAAGTTTGGCCTCTCCAAACCCACTTTCATCAATTTTCTCAACAATATTTTCACCCTCCGAAATATTGGGAGGCCTTCTACCTAAAGTTGAATCTTCTCCAGTCCCTTTTTCATCAATATTAACTTTACTAAACAAGGAATCAATAGAAGAAACACCAATAGTTTTAAGATCTTCATCACTTTTGTGAAAGAAATCACTAGAAAATGCTTTTTCTAAAAATTCTCTTTTAGCTCTAAGCATAGCGGTTATTTTCTTATTTTCATCCATAGAAACGTAAAGAGATTTAATTGATTCATCAACCTTAGGCACAAAAATTTTCATCTTGAGGTTTTCCACATTATGAGCAATTCTATCAACACTTCTAGACAAATCATCAATCTTACTCAACTTTTCTTCTATGGAAGTGTTGAAAAAATTTTGTGTATTGATAAATTCTTTAATATTATTCTCACGATCAGAGGTGTTCCTATTATTATAAGATTGATTTCCATAGGAATTACTATAATCATTAGAGGAATTACCAGGAAAAGGCCTAGGATTGAAATTACCTCTATAAGCATTGTTGTTGAAATTATTTTGAGAGATAAACTTCACTTCTATGGCATCACTATTTTTATCAATCAAAGTAGACAAAGGCATATCATTCAGATCAATAGAGCACTTCTACTAGCAACCAATTTCACAAGAGCATCAACTTTTTCACTCAAAGAAGAAATTTCTTCAACCGAATTAACTTTTTTACTAGTAGGAGCTCTTTCGGTATGTCATCGCGAATAATTTGCCATAATATTAGCAAGCAATTTGGTGGCTTCACCCAAAGTGATTTTCATAAAATTACCACCCGCGGCGGAATCTAAAAATTACGAGAAACAAAATTCAACCCCGCATAAAAATTTTGTATGATCATCCAAAGGTTTAACCCATGAGTTGGGCAATTCCTTAGCATCATTTTCATCATTTCCCAAGATTATGCAACATGCTGATGTTCAAGTTGCTTGAAATTCATGATCTGGATTCTAAGGGAAATAACTTTTGCGGGAGGAAAATACTTAGTGATAAAAGCATCTTTGCACTTATTCCAAGAATCGATACTATTGTGAGGCAAAGAAGAGAACCAAATTTTTGCAGAATCACGCAAAGAAAACGGAAATAATTTCATCTTGACCACATCATTGTCCACATATTTTTTCTTTTACATATCGCATAATACTACGAAGGTATGAAGATGAGACACGGCATCCTCATTAGGAGTACCGGAAAATTGGTCTTTCATAACAAGATTTAACAAAGCAGTATTAATATGACAAGACTCCGCACTGGCGGCGGGGGGAGCAATCGGAGTGCCAACAAAATCATTGTTGGTTGTATTTGAGAAATCACATAACTTGTTGTTCTCTAGAGTCATGATGACTACACAATAAGATTGCACTCAAAAACAGATCCAGCAAGAAAACGGCGAACAAAAAAAGAGAGGCGAATGAAACGGCAAATTTTTGTGAAGTGGGGGAGAGGAAAACGAGAGGCAAATGGCAAATAATGTAAATTGCAAGGAGATGAGATTTGTGATTAGGAACCTGGTATATGTTGAAGATCCTACCCGGCAATGGTGCTAGAAATGGTGTGTGGCCGGGAGACTATCTTGACTTGATCCTCCCCGGCAACAGCGCCAGAAATGGTGCATGGCCGGGGGACTATCTGGACTTGATCCTCCTCGGCAACGGCGCTAGAAATTCCTTTAGATGTCGCTTGAAGCTACGTCGGTATTTCCCCACAAAAGAAGGGTGATGCAGCACAGCGGCGGTAGGTATTTCCCTCAGATATGAAACCAAGGTAATCAAACCAGTAGGAGAACCAAGCAACACAATATAAACAACCCCTGCACACAGATAACAAATCCTCGCAACCCGACATGTTAAAGGGGTTGTCAATCCCTTTCGGGGTACGGCGCCTCAAGATAGGCAAACTGACGTGAGATAAATTTGTAGTAGATTGATAGATCGAATGACAAATAAAATAAATAAGGAAAAATTATAGCAATGTGTTTTTGGGTTTTTGGACTAGTAGATCTGAAAATAAATGCAAGAGAAAAGTAGATCGCAAAGGCAAATATAAGAGAAAGAAGACCCGGGGGCCGTAGGCTGTTAGGGCCCGCGGCGCTCCGCACTTGCCCCTTGGCTTCGCCTTGAATCCAAGTCCGAGCGCGCCTTGGGCCCAGGGGCTACTATCGGCATTCTGGGAACGGGGGTCCCCAGACTTTCCTGCCTGCGGCCCATGACATGGCTCCACCAGCGGCATTGTGCGGCCCATCTTCATCAGCAAGCACTCAAGACCCTTGCCAGGGGCCAAGCCTCGGGAGGCGGACGAGGCAAGACTTCCTCCGGGGCAGCCTCACCAGGCTGGCTCGCAAGGGGCGGAGAGATCAAGGCAAGGGAGACCTCGTGAGGTCCCCATGACGTAAGCCATGACGACCAATCCCGGGCGGGCACCAGGCAGGCGCCAGCGTGTGCAGTGTCCTCATTTCCTCTTCGGTGCTAAAGATGCAAGCTCAGGCGCGGAGTCCTGAGGCATCAAGCAAAGGTTTCCATATTGGTGCAACAAGACCAAGACCAGCAGGACGGCAGGACGGAGGTCACTTTGGGCCCAAGATGGCGTCACCACTAGAGCCTTTGGCAGGCGAAGACTACTTTTGTTAGGATAACTTGTACTAGTTGTCCTCCTTCGAACTTGGCCGTTGTGGGATCCCTTCCCGCTCAATATTTGGGAAGAGGACTTGGGCCTCTATAAATAGGACTAGCCACCACCTTAGCAAAGGGAAGAGGATCATTCAGACCACCAGACACCACACAAGCTCGCCAATCACAAGAACACCTCTGCTCAGGAGGTCGTTCTTCCCTTTGTAACTGTTCATCCTCAGCCCACGAGGCAATCCACCACACCACACTGGAGTAGGGTATTACACCACAACGGTGCCCCGAACCAGTATAAATCTTGTGTCCCTTTGTTCTGTGAGTTTGACGCGCTAAGACTTGAGATTGTGGTGAGGGCGAGAGCTAGAGGGGGAGAGATCTTCGTGTGCACCCTAGTGTTTGAACCTCAAGGGTTTTGCCGGAACCCGAAATCCGACATTTGGTGCGCCAGGTAGGGGTGCGCCGGAGCCTCTCTTCCGCCAGTTGATCCGCCACACTCCGCGGTTCCGATGTCCATCGACCCAAGGACCGACGCCGACCACTGGGCAGCTAGGCTAGCCCGGGTGGCGGCGTTCGCCCAATAAGACCCCAACCCCGCGCTCTAGGCGACATGCGCACCGCCAAACGCTACGGGGCGCGGGTGGCGCGGTCAAACGTCATCCACCCTTACTCCACGGCAAGCGCGGGCCGCTGCAAGAGCCTCTAGCCATGCTACGGCAACGGCGCTGCACACCCGGCGGGAACAAGCAAACATGAGGACCACGCTCACGGTGGCGCGGGAGCTGCTGCGATGCCGATTGATGGAGAGCAGCCGAGATGCATTTTTGGAGCGTATGGCCGAGCTGTTGGATGCTGCAGCCAAGGGTGCGCCACCTTTCTGCTCCTTGCTTTCGCCTCAGGCTGCGGCCGGACCGCACGGTGGCCTAGTCGCGCCCACGCGCCCCCAAGCGCACCAGGAGGTTTCGTGGGCACCGGCGCAACAAGCGGCGCCGGACACCCAACCACACCTGTGCCTCCCCCAATGGGCGCAGGCGTAAGCATCGCCCTCCATGGTACCGAAAGGATGCCGCCCTACTACCCTGGCGCGCCGGGCTAGGTGGCGTGGAGCGTGGGGCACTTCAGCGAGGTTTCCGAGGCGACGGCTCCGGAGGCCTATGTGCCCCGCATGATGGGTGATACAATTCTAACGTATCTATAATTTTTGATGGTTACATGATAATATATTACCTGTTTTGGATGTTAATTGGCTTATTTATACACTTTTACATTATTTTTGGGACGAACCTACTAACCCAAGGCCCAGTGCAAATTGTTGTTTTTTGCCTATTTCAGTGTTTCGCAGAAAAGGAATATCAAACGGAATAAAACCTTCGGGAGAGTTATTTTGGGAACAAACGTGATCCAGGGGACTTGGAGTGGACGTCAACAAACCAACGAGGAAGCCACGAGGCAGGGGGGCGCGCCCTCCACCCTCGTGGGCCCCTCATGGCTCCATTGACCTACTTCTTCCTCCTATATATATTCATATACCCCGAAAACATCCAGGAGCACCACTAAACCCTATTTCCACCGCCGCAACCTTCTGTACCCAAGAGATCCCACCTTGGGGCCTTTTCCGGAGCTCTACCAGAGGGGGAATCGATCATGGAGGGCATCTACATCAACACCATAGCCTCTTCGATGATGTGTGAGTAGTTTACCTCAGACCTTCGGGTCCATAGTTATTAGCTAGATGGCTTCTTCTCTCTCTTTGGATCTCAATACAATGTTCTCCTCGATCTTCTTGGAGATCTATTTGATGTAACTCTTTTTGCGGTGTGTTTGTCGAGATCCAATGAATTGTGGGTTTATGATCAAGTTTATCTATGAACAATATTTGATTCTTCTCTGAAATCTTTTATGTATGACTGGTTATCATTGCAAGTCTCTTTGAATTATCAGTTTGGTTTGGTCTACTAGATTGATCTTTCTTGCAATGTGAGAAGTGCTTAGCTTTGGGTTCAATCTTGCGGTGTCCTTTCCCAGTGACAGCAGGGGCGGCAAGGCACGTATTCTATTGTTGCCATCGAGGATAAAAAGATGGGGTTTATATCATATTGCTTGAGTTTATCCCTCTACATCATGTCATCTTGCCTAATGCGTTACTCTATTCTTATGAACTTAATACTCTAGATGCATGTTGGATAGCGGTCGATGTGTGGAGTAATAGTAGTAGATGCAGAATCGTTTCAGTTTACTTGTCATGGACGTGATGCCTATATACATGATCATGCCTAGATATGCTCATAATTATTCACTTTTCAATCAATTGCTCGACAGTAATTTGTTCACCATCATAATACTTATGCTATCTTGAGAGAAGCCACTAGTGAAACCTATGGCCCCCGGTCTATCTTTTATCATATAAGTTTCACATCTATTTCATTTTGCAATATTTACTATCAATCTATATCATAAAAATACCAAAAATATTTATCTTATTATTATTATTATCTCTATTATATCTCACTCTTGTAAGTGACCATGAAGGGATTGACAACCCCTTTATCGTGTTGGTTGCGAAGTTCTTATTTGTTTGTGTAGGTACGAGGGACTTGCGTGTAGTCTCCTACTGGATCGATACCTTGGTTCACAAAAACTGAGGGAAATACTTAAGCTACTTTGCTGCATCACCCTTTCCTCTTCAAGGGAAAACCAACGCAGTCCTCAAGAGGTAGCAAGAAGGATTTCTGGCGCCGTTGCCGGTGAGGTTGCACCAAGTCAAGTCAAGATTTGATCTCCCGTCAACAAGCCATTTCTGGTGCCGTTGCCGGGGAGATCTACGCACAAGTCAAGACATACCAAGTACCCATCACAAACTCTTATCCCTCGCATTACATTATTTGCCATTTGCCTCTCATTTTCCTCTCCCCCACTTCACCCTTGCCGTTTTATTCGCCCTCTTTTCCGTTCGCCTCTTTTTTTTGCCGTTTGCTTGCTTGCGTGTTGGAATGTTTGTCACGATGGCTCAAGATAATACTAAATTGTGTGATTTTTCCAATATCATCGATAATTATTTTATTAGCACTCCAATTGCTCCTCTTACCGATGCTGATTCTTGTGAAATTAATGTCGCTTTGTTGAATCTTGTCATGAAAGATCCGTTTTCCGGCCTTCCTAGTGAAGATGCCTCTACCCATCTAAACAACTTTGTTGATTTGTGTGATATGCAAAATAATAAAAAATGTGCATAATGATGTTGTTTAATTGAAGCTATTCCCGTTTTCGCTTAGAGATCGTGCTAAAACTTGGTTTTCGTCTTTGCCTAAAAATAGTATTGATTCATGGAATAAGTGCAAACATGCTTTTATCTCTACGTATTTTCCTCCCGCTAAGATCATCTCCCTTAGAAATGATATCATGAATTTTAAGCAACTTGATCATGAACATGTTGCACAAGCTTGGGAGAGGATGAAATTAATGATACGTAATTGCCCTACTCATGGTTTGAATCTTTGGATGATTATACAAAAAAATTATGCCGAATTGAATTTTGCTTCTAGAAATCTTTTAGATTCGGCCGTGGGAGGCACTTTTATGGAAATCACCTTAGGAGAAGCTACTAAACTCCTAGATAATATTACAGTTAATTATTCCCAATGGCACACTGAAAGATCTACCAGTAAAAAGGTGCATGCTATAGAAGAAATCAATGTTTTGACTGGAAAGATGGATGAACTTGTGATTTTTTTTTGCTAATAAGAGTGTTTCTTATGATCCTAATGATATGCCTTTGTCTACTTTGATTGAGAATAATAATGAATCTATGGATGTGAATTTTGTTGGTAGGAACAATTTTGGTAATAACGCGTATAGAGGTAATTTTAATCCTAGGCCATTTCCTAGTAATTCCTCTAATAATTATGGTAATTCCTACAACAATTCTTATGGAAATTATAATAATATGCCCTCTTATTTGGAATCTAATATTAAAGAATTTATTAGTTCGCAAAACAATTTCAATACTTTGATTGAAGAAAAACAGTCTATGATTGATGAGTTGGCTAGGAACGTGGATAGAATTTCTCTTGATTTTGATTCTTTGAAACTTAGATATATTCCACCTAAGCATGATATCGATGAGTCTCTCAAAGCAATGAGAATTTCCATTGATGAGTAAGAAGAAAGAACCGCTAGGATGCGTGCTAAAAAAGATTGCTTTGTGAAAGCGTGTTCTTCTAGTTTTGGTTGTAATAAGGGTGAAGATCTAAAAGTGATTGACATGTCCCTATTAAATCTTTGTTTTGCAATATGAATCTTGATAATGATGGGACTAGAGATGAGTCAATTTTAGTTAAAAGGCGTCCCAATAATTCGGAGTTTTTAGATCTGGATGCAAAAATTAACAAAAGTGGCATTGGAGAGGTCAAAACTTTACATAGCAATGAATCCACTATTTTGGATTTCAAGGAATTTAATTATGATAATTTTTCTTTAATAGATTGTATTTCCTTGTTCCAATCCGTGCTAAATTATCCGCATGCTTAAAATCAAAATAAAGCTTTTACTAAACACATCGTTGATGCTTTAATACAATCTTATGAAGAAAAGCTTGAATTGGAAGTTTCTATCCCTAGAAAACTTTATGATGAGTGGGAACCCACTATTAAAATTAAAATTAAAGATCATGAATGCTATGCTTTATGTGATTTGGGTGCTAGCGTTTCAACGATTCAAAAAACTTTGTGTGATGTGTTAGGTTTCCGTGAATTTGATGATTGTTCTTTAAATTTGCATCTTCCAGATTCCACTATTAACAAACCTATGGGAAGAATTAATGAGGTTCTTATTGTTGCAAATATGAATTGTGTGCCCGTAGATTTCATTGTTCTTTATATTGATTGCAATCCTACATGTCCTATTATTCTTGGTAGGCCTTTCCTTAGAACGATTGGTGCAATTATTGATATGAAGGAAGGGACTATTAGATTCCAATTTCCATTAAGGAAAGGCATGGAACACTTTCCTAGAAATAAAATTAAATTACCTTATGAATCTATTATGAGAGCCACTTATGGATTGCATACCAACGATGATAATACCTAGATTTATTCTTGATTTTATGCCTAGCTAGGGGCGTTAAACGATAGCGCTTGTTGGGAGGCAACCCAATTTTAATTTTGTTTCTTGCTTTTTGGTTCTGTTTAGTAATAAATAATTCATCTAGCATCTTTTTAGATGTTGTTTTATGCTTTTAATTAGTGTTTGTGCCAAGTAGAACATTTGGGAAGACTTGGGGAAAGTCTTTGCGATCTTGCTGTAAAAAACAGAAACTTTAGCGCTCACGAGATTTGCTGCCATTTTTTACTGGGGCGTGCGATTTAGTTGATTATTTTTGAAGATGATTCATAGATAAATTCCTCATTTCCATAAATTTATTTTATAATTTTTGGGTTTACAGAAGTATTCGAAACCTATAGATTACTACAGACTGTTCTGTTTTTGACAGATTCTGTTTTTCGCGTGTTGTTTGCTTATTTTGATGAATCTATGGCTAGTATCGGAGGTTATGAACCATAGAGAAGTTGGAATACATTAGGTTTAACACCAACATAAATAAATAGTTAGTTCATTACAGTACCTTAAGTGGTGGTTTTTTTTTCTTATACTAATGGAGCTCATGAGATTTTGTGTTTAAGTTTTGTGTTGTGAAGTTTTCAAGTTTTGGGTAAAGATTTGATGGATTATGGAAGAAGGAGTCGCAAGAGACTAAGATTGGGGATGCCCAAGGCACCCCAAGGAAAACTTCAAGGACAACAAAAGCCTATGCTTGGGGATGCCCCGGAAGGCATCCCCTCTTTCGTCTTCTTCTATCGGTAACTTTACTTGAGGCTATATTTTTATTCACCACATGATATGTGCTTTGCTTGGAGTGTCTTGTATAATTTGATTCTTTGATTTTTGGTTTAACACAATCATCCTTGCAGTACACACCTTTTGGGAGAGACACACATGAATTGAAATTTATTAGAATACTCTATGTGCTTCACTTATATCTTTTGAGCTAGATAATTTTGCTCTAGTGCTTCACTTATATCTTTTAGAGCACGGTGGTGGTTTTATTTTATAGAAATTATTGATCTCTCATGCTTCACTTATATAATTTTGTGAGTCCCTTGGAACAACATGGTAATTTGCTTTGATTATGAAACTAGTCCTAATATGATAGGCATCCAAGATGGGTATAATAAAAACTATCATAGAAAGTGCATTGAATACTATGAGAAGTTTGATACTTGATAATTGTTTTGAGATATAAAGGTGGTGATATTAGAGTGTGCTAGTTGAGTAATTGTGAATTTGAGAAATACTTCTGTTGAAGATTGCAAGTCCCGTGGCATGCACGTATGGTAACCATTGTGTAACAAATTTGAAACATGAGGTGTTCTTTGATTGTCTTCTTTATGAGTGGCGGTCGGGGATGAGCGATGGCCTTTTCCTACCAATCTATCCCCCTAGGAGCATGCACGTAGTGCTTGGTTTTTGATGACTTGTAGATTTTCGCAATAAGTATGTGAGTTCTTTATGACTAATGTTGAGTCCATGGATCATACACAATCTCACCTTCGATCATTGCTAGCCTCTTCGGTACCGTGCATTGCCCTTTCTCACCTTGAGAGTTGGCGAAAACTTCGCTGGTGCATCCAAACCCTGTGATATGATACACTCTATCAGACATAAACCTCCTTATATATTCCTCAAAACAGCCACCATACCTACCTATTATGGCATTTCCATAGCCATTCCGAGATATATTGCCATGCAACTTTCCACCGTTTCATTTATGTCACGCTTCATCATTGTCATATTGCCTTGCATGATCATGTAGTTGACATCGTATTTGTGGCAAAGCCACCATGCATAATTTATCATACATGTCACTCTTGATTCATTGCCCTGCCCGGTACACGGCCGGAGGCATTCATATAGAGTCATATTTTGTTCTAGTATTGAGTTGTAATCATTGAGTTGTAAATAAATAGAAGTGTGATGATGATCATTAATAGAGCATTGTCCCAAATAAAAAAAGGCCAAATAAAAAAGGAAAGGCCCAAAAAAAGAAGAAGAAAAATAAAAGAAATAAAAAAGGGACAATGCTACTATCCTTTTTCCACACTTGTGCTTCAAAGTAGTACCATGATCTTTGTGACATAGAGTCTCTTGTTTTGTCACTTCCATATACTAGTGGGAATTTTTCATTATAGAACTTGGCTTGTATATTCCAACAATGGGCTTCCTCAAAATTCCCTAGGACTTCGTGAGCAAGCAAGTTGGATGCACACCCACTTAGTTTCTTTTGTTGAGATTTCATACATTTATAGCTCTAGTGCATCCGTTGCATGGCAATCCCTACTCCTTGCATTGACATCAATTGATGGGCATCTCCCTAGCCCGTTGATTAGCCTCGTCAATGTGAGACTTTATCCTTTTTTTCTTCTCCACATAACCCCCTATCATTATTCTATTCCACCCATAGTGCTATATCCATGGCTCACGCTCATGTATTGCGTGAAAGTTGAAAAACGTTTGAGATTACTAAAGTATGAAACAATTGCTTGGCTTGTCATCGGGGTTGTGCATGATGAGAGCATTCTTGTGTGATGAAAATGGAGCATGACCAAACTATGTGATTTTGTAGGGATGAACTTTCCTTTGCCATGTTATTTTGAGAAGACATGATTGCTTAGTTAGTATGCTTGAAGTATTATTATTTTTATGTCAATATTAAAATTTTGTCTTGAATCTCTTGGATCTGAACATTCATGCCACAATAAAGAATATTACATTGAGAATTATGCCCGGTAGCATTCCACATCAGAAATTCTATTTTTATCATTTACCTACTCGAGGAGGAGCATGAATTAAGCTTGGGGATGCTTGATACGTCTCCAACGTATCTATAATTTTTGATTGTTCCATGCTATTATATTACCTGTTTTGGATGTTAATGGGCTTATTTATACACTTTTATATTATTTTTGGGACTAACCTACTAACCCAAGGCCCAGTGCAAATTGCTGTTTTTTGCCTATTTCGGTGTTTCGCAGAAAAGAAATATCAAACGAAATCCAAACAGAATAAAACCTTCGGGAGAGTTATTTTTGGAACAAACATGATCCAGGGGACTCGGAGTGGACGTCAAGAAACCAACGAGGAGGCCACGAGGCAGGGGCGCGCCCTCCACCCTCGTGGGCCCCTCGTGGCTCCATCGACCTACTTCTTCCTCCTATATATATATATATATATATATATATATATATATATATATATTCATATACCTCGAAAACATCCAAGAGCACCACAAAACCCTATTTCCACCGCCACAACCTTCTATACCCAAGAGATCCCATCTTGGGGCCTTTTTCGGAGCTCCGCCGGAGGGGGAATCGATCACGAAGGGCTTCTACATCAACACCATAGCCTCTCCGATGATGTGTGAGTAGTTTACCTCAGACCTTTGGGTCCATAGTTATTAGCTAGATGGCTTCTTCTCTCTCTTTGGATCTCAATATAAAGTTATCCTCGATCTTCTTGGAGATCTATCTGATGTAACTCATTTTGCGGTGTGTTTGTCGAGATCCGATGAATTGTGGGTTTATGATCAAGTTTATCTATGAATAATATTTGATTCTTCTCTGAAATCTTTTATGTATGATTGGTTATCTTTGCAAGTGTCTTTGAATTATTAGTTTGGTTTGGTCTACTAGATTGATCTTTCTTGCAATGGGAGAAGTGCTTAGCTTTGGGTTCAATCTTGAGGTGTCCTTTCCGAGTGACAGCAGGGGCAGCAAGGCACGTATTGTATTGTTGCTATCGAGGATAAAAAGATTGGGTTTATATCATATTGCTTGAGGTTATCCCTCTACATCATGTCATCTTGCCTAATGCGTTACTCTGTTCTTATGAAATTAATACTCTAGATGCATGCTGGATAGCGGTCGATGTGTCGAGTAACAGTAGTAGATGCAGAATTGTTTCAATTTACTTGTCACGGACGTGATGCCTATATACACGATCATGCCTAGATATTCTCATAATTATTCACTTTTGTATCAACTCGACAGTAATTTGTTAACCCACCGTAACACTTATGCTATCTTGAGAGAAGCCACTAGTGAAACCTATGGCCCCCGGGTCTATCTTTTATCATATAAGTTTCCCATCTATTATATTTTACAATCTTTAATTTAAATCTATATCTTAAAAATACCAAAAATATGTATCTTATTATTATTATGTCTATCAGATCTCACTCTCGTAAGTGACCGTGAAGGGATTGACAACCCCTTTATCCCGTTGGTTGCGAGGTTCTTATTTGTTTGTGTAGGTACAAGGGACTTGCCTGTAGTCTCCTACTGGATTGATACCTTGGTTCTCAAAAACTGAGGGAAATACTTACGCTACTTTGTTGCATCACCCTTTCCTCTTCAAGGGAAAACCAACGTTGTGCTCAAGAGGTAGCAATGGGCCAAGAGTACACGCCGGAAGATGGCCCTGGCTCGTTCCTCGAGCTAGGTTGGGAAGAGGAGACGCTCGAAGTTGAGGCCTTCCAAGAGCCACCCGGAGGCCTCACCGACCACGCCGGCGGCAGCAGCTAAAGGGTACCACTAATCTCTCAGGAGCAGGCTTACGCTAACCATGGGTCGCAGTTGAATCAGGTCACAACGGTGGATGAGAGCCCCAGCACGACAGCCCCCATCTCACCAGGGGAGGCCCATTGGGGGCTGCAGGGGAGGAGCCAGGAGCAAGACCCCTCCCCGCGTTGCACGGAGCAAGGCGTCGCCCGGAGGTAGGTCCTCTGCCAGGGAGGCGCTGGCGAGCCTTCCCCCCGGCAGAGGGCCCGTGGTCGCCGAGGGCGCCGCTGGCGTCCCCTTTGCCCCTTGGCGTCGTCCTAGTTTCTAGACGCCCCAACGGTGGTCGAGGGCTGTGCAAGGCGGGGCCCTCGTCTGGCGATATGAAGCAAGGCTAGCGCCTGTGAACATCTCCACTCATGACACTCTCACGTAATAATGAGTGGGGCTGTAAACGCCCCGGAGTCTCCAGAGAGCCGCCCTCGGGCCTCGAGGGCTCTTGCCCACGTCCTAGTGGATGCGCCATGCTCCGCGCTGGTGGAAGACCAGAAGACTAGACTAGGCGCCATACGCGGCCATTTCCTTTTAACTCCTTTCTGTACCCATGTCTTATGCCCTTGGATTTAAGTTTGAAGTTCAATTTTCATTGGTATAAGCGGGGGGTGTCTTTTCTCGTTCGTGCGATTTCTTACGATTTGGTTCCTTGCCTTGATTCGGATCTCGCGCCAGCTGCCTCCCCCTCGCGAGACCCTCGCGAGCGTGGGCTGGGCATGGCATGCGCGCTGCGCACACGTGAAAGTGCTAGTTATCGACTAGAGGGGGGTGAATAGGAGATTTTTATGAAAGTCTTTCAAAACATGGAAGTTTTGAAGACAAACGATAGAAATAAACCTATTACCATGCAGCGGAAGGTAGACTACACTAAGCAAGCCATAGTCAAGTATTCAATGAAGTGAAAGCACAGTGACTAATAGGAGCTAGGCAGTATAGATCAGGTAGGAAGATAGTGTGAAGCCAATCAGGACAATCAGTTACTCAGTGAAGACAAAAGATAATGCAATCATACAATGACTTCACCAGGGCCAATAGTAAGTAAAGGAAAGGGAAGGATGAAACCAGTGACTCGTTGAAGACAATGATTTGTTGGATTAGTTCCAGTTGTTGTGACAACTGTACGTCTGGTTAGGGAGGCTGAGATTCAACTCAGAAGACCGCGTCTTCACCTTACTCCCCTTGAGCTAAGGACACCCAGTCCTCGCTCAATCACTCTGGTAAGTCTTCAAGGTAGACTTCCAAACCTTCACAGACTTTGTTCACCGGCGATCCACAATGATTCTTGGATGCTCAGAACGCGACGCCTAACCGGCAGGAAGATTCACAATCCTCAAGTGTAATAAGTCTTCAGATCACACAGACAGGAAGACTTAAGTGATACCTAACACTCTTTGGCTCTGGGTGGTTAGGGATTTATCCTCGCAAGGAATTCTGTCTCAAAGGCTTCGAGGTGGGTTGCTCTCAAACGACAAAAGCCGTACACTAACTCTGAGCAGCCAACCGTTTATGGTTGTAGGGGGTGGGCTGTTTATAGCCACTAGGCAACCCGATCTGATTTGTCCGAAATGACCCTGGGTCACTAAGGAACTGACACGTGTTCCAACGGTCAGATTTCAAACACACACGGCGAATTTACTTGGGCTACAAGCAAAGCTGACTTATCCAACTCTGAATAAGATTTCCTCTCATGGTCTTCACTCGAAGACATAGGATTTTGGTTAAGCATCACTTTAGTCATTCTGATTGGTTCTCTTGGACCCCACTTAACAGTACGGTGGTTCCTATGACTCAACAAAGAAAAAAACAAACAACGACAAAACTGCTAAGTCTTTGCGCTCCATAGTCTTCATGCGATGTCTTCTCTTGTCATAGTCTTCAATGTGAATGTCTTCACATACCACCTTTGACTTCAATGTCTTCATACATTTTTAGGGGTCGTCTCTGGTAGGAAAACTGAATCAATGAGGGACTTCTACCTATGTTATCCTGCAATTCTCACAAACACATTAGTCCCTCAACCAGGTTTGTCATCAATACTCCAAAACCAACTAGGGGTGGCACTAGATGCACTTACAATCTCCCCCTTTTTGGTGATTGATGACAAACTGGTTGAAGTTTTCAACGGGGAACAAAATATGTGAAATTGTAAAGGATAGGGTATTGTCTTCATAAGTTGCAAGGGCTCCCCCTGAAGATGTGCATATAAGTAATTTGCTATTGGAATGCAAATGCACATGTCAGGTTGTACTTGTGGAGATCCTCTTCAACCTATGATGACAATTCACTATGCAAGATATGATGTAACAAAGATAATGACATGCATAATGAAAAATGGACATCTGCAAAATGATCTAAGTGCGGAATTTATCGTCGCACATGCGGAATTTATCATTGCATCACAGAATAGCAAATAAGTAGCAGACGACCATCGAGTTTAAGTGTTACAACTCAAAGAACCAAATGTATCAAAAACTCGAGTTTTAAGAACTTGGCAAAAGTAGCAAAAAGTAAAGCAACCACCCATATGGACCCATTTGAAGACTATCAACTCATATGCTTCTCCCCCTTTTGTCAGTGAGGACCAAAAAGGTTTGAAGACATAGAGCGCCTACTCGGTCCCATGAGGTGCAGGCGAGGCAGCAGGGTCTTTGTTGAGATCCGGTGGTGCAGAGGAACTTTGTGCAGTGTCAACACACGCTAAAGTTGGAGGAGGTGAAGTTACATCATCTTGGTCATTGATGACTCTCGCATTTATGGTCGCAGCTGAGGAAAAGTATTCAGAGTCTACAAGTGAGGGAGTCTGACGCAAGTGAGCATTTCTGGGAGGAGTTGAGTCAAACTTGAAGCGTGCGGTGAAGCCATCATCGTGCAGATCAGCTTCAGCACTGAGTAGGGTCAAACTCTTCCACGACCTCCGACAGGTTTAATGAGTGACAAAGGCATTCTTGGTGGCAAGATTGCGAATGCGGTTGACATCCACCAAGGGGATAAGCACGAGAGACTGCTGGAACTCCTTCAATGGGCTGGGTGAATCTTTGGTGATCAACATTGTGAAGATAAATGGGATCCTTAGCAGGCTCTGGGTAAATGGCTTCAACTAACAGATCAACCTCGGGCAAGAATATAAGATGATTGCGTGCAGACGGCTGATAGTTGAAGGCTGAGTGACGCTTGATCAGACACATAACCCATGGAGCATAGAATTTGAACACAAAGATGTCGGAGCCAGACGCAGCAAACTGCCTGATGAAGAAGTCTTGAGCATTGAAGCTGATTCCATTGAAAATATAGAAAACCAAAGTCTTCATTGCTCCTTCAAGCTTCGCTGCAGATGAGTGTCCTTTGACAGGCCATAGAGTCTTCCTGATGATGTGGTAAATGGTGCGAGGCAGGTACTCTAGGTCTTCAACACAGAACTCAGATGGCTATTCAGCGTCGTGAGGCAGAGGCTTCATCATGCTCAACATTTGACTCATGTTGGGTTCTGGCTTCTGAAAGATGCTTTCCAAGGCATTTTGGTGTTGTTGACAACCTGGTTCATAGTATTCACCAGGAGCGGGCAGGCCTGTGAGCTCAATGATATCAAGAGCTTTAGCTTCATGATGGACATTGCCTGTCATCCACAAAAGGACCCAAGTCTTTGGATCCCTATTGTAGCCTCGAATGTGGAGAGTTGCATAGAACTGTAGCAGAAGCTCTTCATTCCAGTGCTCCTTATCCGTGACAAACTGCAATAGACCAGCATCTCTGAAACAATCCAATGCTTCTTCAAGGCAGGGCAGTCCAGCTATAGCTTCAGAGTCGAGGCGCATATGTGGAAATATGCGCCCTTGATTGTATAGGACATAGGAATAGTAGCTGCGCTGCTGATAGCTCCAGAACCGATCTGAGGAAATGCGCAATCTTGTATAAGGGTTCTTGGAGCTGTTGAAGAAGGTATTTGAAAGTGCTAGTGATCGACTAGAGGGGGGTGAATAGGCGATTTTTATGAAAGTCTTCAAAACATGGAAGTTTTGAAGACAAACGATAGAAATAAACCTATTACCATGCAGCGGAAGGTAGACTACACTAGACAAACCATAGTCAAGTATTCAATGGAGTGAAGGCACAATGACTAATAGCAGCTAGGCAGTAAAGATCAGGTAGGAAGATATTGTGAAGCCAATCAGAACAAGCAGTCACTTACTAAAGACAAAAGATAAAGCAATCATACAATGACTTCACAAGGACCAACAGTAAATAAAGGGAAGGGAAGGATGAAACCAGTGACTCGTTGAAGACAATGATTTGTTGGACCAGTTCGAGTTGCTGTGACAATTGTACGTCTGGTTAGGGAGGCTGAGATTCAACTCAGAAGACCTCGTCTTCACCTTATTCCCCTTGAGCTAAGGACACCCATTCCTCGCCCAATCACTCTGGTAAGTCTTCAAGGTAGACTTCCAAACCTTCACAGACTTCGTTCACCGGCGATCCACAATGACTCTTGGATGGTCAGAACGCGACGCCTAACCGGCTGGAGGATTCACAGTCCTCAAGTGTAATAAGTCTTCAGATCACACATATAGGAAGACTTAAGTGATGCCTAACACTCTTTGGCTCTAGGTGTTTAGGGATTTATCCTCGCAAGGAATTCTCTCTCAAAGGCTTCGAGGTGGGTTGCTCTCAAACGACAAAAGCCGTGTGCTAACTCTGAGCAGCCAACCGTTTATGGTTGTAGGGGGTGGGCTATTTATAGCCACTAGGAAACCCGACCTGATTTGTCCGAAATGACCCTTGGTCACTAAGGAACTGACACGTGTTCCAACGGTCAGATTTCAAACACACTCGGCAACTTTACTTGAGCTACAAGCAAAGCTGACTTATCCTACTCTGGACAAGATTTGCTCTCATAGTCTTCACTCGAAGACATAGGATTTTGGTTAAGCATCACTTCAGTCATTCTGACTAGTACACTTGACCCCACTTAACAGTACGGTGGTTCCTATGACTCAACAAAGAAGAAAAAGAACGACGAAAGAACTAAGTCTTCACACTCCATAGTCTTCACGCGATGTCTTCTCTTGTCATAGTCTTCAATGTGAATGTTTTCACATACCACCTTTGACTTCAATGCCTTCTTACATTTTTAGGGGTCATCTCGGGTAGGAAAACCGAATCAATGAGGGACTTCTACCTGTGTTATCCTGCAATTCTCACAAACACATTAGTCCCTCAACTAGGTTTGTCGTAAATACTGAAAAACCAACTAGGGGAGGCACTAGATGCACTTACAGTATTATGTGCCATGAAGCCATTCACATTGAAGACCCCAGGTGAAGTGGCAGTGCTTGGGAATCGTGGAAGTCTTGGCTTGGGCTTTTGGACTTGAGGTCTGTGCTCGACGTGATACTCAAATTATGGACCTGTAGCAGGCGGAGGAACCAGAACGGGCCAGCGGACCATAACAGGCTGACCACGATCAAATGCCAGCTCAATTGTGTGAGGTCTTGGAGGGGGAACAGGAGCATTGACATTGTCTTCATGGGCTTCAGGGGCCACATTTGCTTCAGGTGCTTGGACCTCAGGTGCTTCAGCATTGACTTCTGGTGCTGCATTGACTTCTGGCACCATAGTAGTTGTAGGCGCCTCATTGGCTTCGGGCGCCGCATTGGCTTCAGCCATGACAACGTCATTGCATCAGTGGTGATGTTGGTGGCCGCCTCAGGTTGTTAACCTCCACTTCAGAAGCTGGAGGGTCGGACATGTTCTCCTCGAGAACAACATGTTGGTGGGACAGGGGTGTAGCAACTCTTTCAACTCTTGGGGCTTCTTCTTCATCGGCTGATGCAGCCGGAATATCTTCAGCCATTTTGGCTTCGGACTCAGACACGTGCATGTGGGAGTGACTTGGGGCCTTGGTCCTTTGCGAAGCCCGCGTAATGCGGGCGACGCTTGTGGAGATGGAGCGTGCTGGGCCTCAAAGTCATCGTCATGTTGCACTGGTGGGGTAGCTTGTGGTTGGGGAGAGCTTGGAGTGTCTTGTCTCTGTGGGTGATCAGCCCACGATGCATCCTGAGAAGTTGGCGTCAGAGGACGACCAATGTTGATGAGTTCGATGTGCGTGAGCACAGGCGATGATACCAATTGGTGCTCGATCTGAGGAAGGACTACATCATCTTCAACATTGTCATGAGGACCAATGTCTTCAGCTGCGGTGGGGTCAATAGGTGGATTAACTTCAGGATTTTCTTCAGCTTCAGGAGCCTCTGTGGAAGCAGGCTCATGAACTATCAACTGGCGCTCACGATGTTCAGATGCTGGAAGAGCCACTGAGATTGGCTCGACATTAAGGGGCTCTGTGGGAGCAGCCCGATCTCTCTTCTTGGTTTTGTGTTTCTTGGATGGAGGAGCATCATCAGTAGTGCCCTTGGTTTTGCGCTTTCTGGCTTCAGCTTCGGCAGCCCTGGTCTTCTTTAGTTCTAAAGCCACTGTGGGGACCTTAGGCTTCGAGCATGTCATACTGGCTGGGAAGACAATTGGATGTACTTCTTGCCTTGGTGCTTCGGGTTCTGCCATAGTTGGCTTCTTCTTCTTCTTGGCCGCAATTCTGGGGTCGATTCCTGGTCGCCGCAAGGCCTTGCGCTTTTCAGCCTCATTGTATCCTTGGACACATTTAGCAGCAAGATCCTTCATGCGCTCACGAGAACCATTGGCTTCTTCGTGTTTGGTTCGGAATGCTTCCTTAAGCTCATGCATAATGGTCTGAAAGTTCTGAATGTCTTCAACATTGAGCTTGGCCATGTGCTTCTTGAACTGAGCTTTTTCATAATCAATCTTATGCTTCAGTTCAACAATCTTCTGAGCTAGAGCCAGCTCAGCAGCAATGGCTCCATGGAAGGCGACGCTCAGGCCAATGAGAAGCTGAAGATCATCAAAGCTGACATTTGGGCTGTCGAACCACTCATCAATGAAGGTGTTGATGATTTCAACATCAAAGAGAGGGAGGTCATTGAAGATTTCTGCCTCTTGCTTGCTCTTGATCAACTGCTCAAGAGCATCATCGCCAAGATCGTCGTCGCTGGACAGATCAATGGCGTCGTTGCGCAGAATGGCAGCAGCGGTCAGTGCTTGGCTAGTGGGTTGTAAGGGCATCTTCACTTTGGAGGGCTTGGAGATGCGTGACAAATCTTCAGACTGCACACTGTGTTCAGGAGGTGCAGTGGCCAGAGGCTTCGCCCGTGAGACCTTTGGTGCTGGGGCAGGCTTTGAAGCTTTAGGCTTCTTCAGCTTCTTTGGCTTCGGTGGTGCAGGTGCTTCGTCAGATTCAGCATCGTCTGCAGGGTAATTCACGACTGCCCCTTGAACCATAATATGAGTGATGAGACCTTCTAGGTTGTAGAAGGGCACAACCAGATTGGGTTCAGTTTCTCGTGTGTCGTCAGCACGTGGCACAGAGGGGCCTGGGTTGAAGTCTAATCCCAATGACTTCTTGTTTTCCTTGGCAGAGTTCTGTGCAAACTGATAGTTGCGCTTGAAGAGATTGTCTTCGCGACACCATAACAGAGAGGATGGGTCGGCATTAGCAGGAAGAGGTCCACGAAGCATGCAGGCGTAAAAGCCTTGAGCAATAGCTTCGGACTATGATTTGGGCTGAAGACCTTTGTATATGATATCTTCCCAGGGGCCCTTGATGGCACTCTTCTCAGCATATTCGTCGGTGAAGAATCTGTACTTGAACCATTCCTCTACCCAATGTCTTGTATTCTCCATAGGTCTCTTCTAGATCTGACTTGTATAGCTCATAGAGATCTGGTGGCAGGTCCTTAGCAGTGTTTTCACGGCGCTGTCTGCCTCCCTTCCTTGCAGATTTTTCTGATGCCCTGAAGTTTAAACTTAAAGGCTTCAAAACTGTCAAAGTCTTCCATCTACTGGTCAGACAAGAACTGGCTTCAGGAGAATTTGATGCTGTAAGAATTCTGCAAATGAATGCAGACTATGAGAACCAAGGGATTCTCCCACGGACATGTACCTGTGACAGCATTAAGGTGCGAGGGAAGGGGAAGAGGTCATATGCATTCTCAGAAGATTTTGAAGATAAATCAGTTTAGAAAACATTGACCTCATAGTGCGACGACATTCACTCATAGATAGAGAGTTGGTTCCAGATTTGTACGAATCCACGAATAAGTACAAGTGAGGAATCTAACTACTTTGTGAAGCATAAGTGAACATACTAGGCATATTATGAGATGCAGTATGAAATAGATCCAACTTGTGTGAACATAAACTGCTTGTGGTAGAAAGTGATGAATCTATAGGATCAAAGGGGCCGTAAAAAGGAAGTTTTATTTACCACACAAAGAACTGCTAGACGGAGTGGGAGAGGAGGCCGAGCAGTTCGATCGTCCGTGCCCTAACTTGGCGATGGAGGATACCTACGGCGACGGCGGAGAAGATGGTGTCCGCGGCCGGCATGAAGACGGCGTCGGTGAGGTCGCGGCAGCTAAGCGCTTCGTCGCCGGCGTCGTTGAGGGCTAGCGGTGGCGCTAGGGTTTGTGCGAGAGTGGAAGAAGGATAATGACTGTGGTGAGGCATGTATTTATAGGGACAGGGACAACACAGTGTTATTACACAGGTGCCCCTAGTGATTCACATCTGAGGGACACGTGGCTATCATGCAACACATCGGAGGTTGTTCCATGTTCCCACGCACGCCTGGATTGTCGGGTGGTTGTTCCCACTTCTTTAGGTTTCAAGTGAAAGGATTTAGCATTGAAAACGGATTAAGGTTTGTCTCGGTGTCTTCCGCTGACAAGGATGCAGAGAAGACATTTTGACAGTGTCAATAGAATGCATATGATTTGGATAGATAGACTTAGGAAAGAAGCATAGAGGGGTTAGGGTTCGATCACATTCACTTAGTTCAAAAGATTCATCAAGAAACCATAGCTATAAGTGAATGCTGTAGAGGACAGAAACCAAAGCAGCAACTTAAAGATAAACAGGAGAACATTTTAATCATTGAAGACAAACAATATGCAAAGACTTTGCAAATGTAACTTCATGAGATAGACACTTCAAAGGGAAGAATTTTGGTGGTGGCGTTACCCACCGTATAGGAAGTATTAGACCCAGACACGGCGCACAATTACCGTGGCGCTTCGAAGTCAAATTCCATGTTAATATATTCACACTTAGAATGTAAGTCTTCATTGATTGAAGATATACTTTACTTCGTGTGTTGCACATCTATGTCATCAACATGCTTAAGTGTTAGGATGTGTGCCTGATCACAGGACATTCGAGGATTCCAAGATATTTAGCTCACACCGTAACTTGCAAAACCTTTTCTCAACCAAGGGCTTGGTGAAGATATCTGCCAATTGCTCTTCAGTGTTGACGTATATGATATTAATATCTTCCTTCATGACATGATCTTTGAGAAAGTGATGACGAATTTCAATGTGCTTTGTCTTCGAGTGCTGAACTGGGTTGTTGGCAATGTTGATGGCGCTTTCGTTGTCGCAGTAGAGTGGCACTTGCTTTATATGGATGCCATAGTCTTTGAGTGTTTGCTTCATCCATAGAAGCTGAGCGCAGCAAGATCCAGCAGCAATGTATTTAGATTCAGCAGTGGAGAGAGATACACAGTTCTGCTTCTTTGAAGACCAACATACAAGTGATCGTCCTAAAAAATGACATGTGCCTGATGTAGACTTGCGATCCACCTTGTCACCAGCATAATTAGCATCCGAGAATCCAACTAGATCAAACTCTGAGCCCTTTGGATACTGTCGGTGTCAAAACCGGCGGATCTCGGGTAGGGGGTCCCGAACTATGCGTCTAGGATCGATGGTAACAGGAGGCAGGGGAAACGATGTTTTACCTAGGTTCGGGCCCTCTTGATGGAGGTAAAACCCCATGTCCTGCTTGATTAATATTGATGATATGGGTAGTACAAGAGTTGATCTACCACGAGATCGTAGAGGCTAAACCCTAGAAGCTAGCCTATGGTATGATTGTATGTCTATTATCTATCGACTAGCCTGGCCTCGGTTTATATAATGCACCAGAGGCCTAGGATAACAAGAGTCCTAGCCGAATACGCCGGTGGCGTGGAGTCCTTGTCTTGATCGCCAAGTCTTGTGGAATCTTCCTTGTATGCGACAGCTATCCGAACTGGCCCATGAGTATGCGGCCATGGGGGTCCTCGGCCCAATCCAACTGATCGGGAGACGATGTGATGAGTACCCCCTAGTCCAGGACACCGTCAGATACCATAATCCTAGTGTTGGGGTGTGAGCCAAATATCTGAAGATTCGCTTCACAGCTAAGTGATGCGATTCCTTTGGTGCCGCTTGGAACCGGGCACACATGCAAACACTAATCATGATATCTGGCCTAGATGCACATAAATAAAGTAAGGAACCAATCATGGAGCGGTATAAGTTTTGATCGAACTCTTTACCATTGTCGTCGGGACCCAGATGGTGTTTGGCTGGCATTGGCGTCGTGTAGCCTTTGAAGTCTTGCATTCCAAATTTCTTCAGGTAATTTTTGAAGTATTTCTCTTGAGATATAAAGATGTCGTTGCGTTGCTGACGTATTTGAAGACCAAGGAAGAACTTCAGCTCACCCATCATGGACATCTAATATTGCTCTTGCATCATATATCCAAACTCTTCACTATATTTCTGATAGGTGCAGCCGAAGATAATGTCATCCACATATATTTGGCACACAAACAGTTCACCATCATATGTATTCGTGAAGAGAGTGGGGTCGAGGGAACCAGGTTTGAAGCCTTTGCTCTCCAGGAAGTCTTTGAGTGTGTCATACCAAGCCCGAGGGGCTTGTTTGAGGCCATACCGTGCCTTGTTGAGCTTGTACACCATGTCAGGATGTTTTGGATCTTCAAAGCCAGGCGGTTGTGCAACATACACTTCTTATTCAATATTGCCATTGAGAAAAGTGCTCTTCACATCCATTTGATACAAAAGAATGTTATGATGATTTGCATAGGCTAGCAGTATGCGTATGGCTTCAAGCCTAGCCACAGGAGCAAATGTTTCATCGAAGTCAATCCCTTCAACTTGAGTGTATCGTTGGGCGACGAGACGAGCTTTGTTTCTGACAACTTGACCACGCTCATCTTGCTTGTTGTGATATATCCATTTAGTGCCTATTATATTGTGCTTACGAGGATCAGGACGCTTAACCAGTTCCCATACATTATTCAGCTTAAACTGTTGAAGCTTTTCTTGCATAGCTTGAATCCATTCAGGTTCCATGAAGGCTTCATCAACTTTGTTGGGTTCACATATTGAGACGAATGCGAGGTGCCCACAGAAATTTGCTAGTTGTGTTGCCCTTGAACGAGTGAGTGGACCCGGTGCATTGATGCTATCAATTATTCTCTCAATATGTACTTCATTTGCAACACGAGGATGAACAGGACGAAGATTTTGCTCTTGTTGATCATTGTCATCGTTAGAAGGATTGTCTTCAAGCTGAGCATTGTCTTCAGGTTGATCAGGTGCGGAGATGATAAGTTCCTCTTCAGGATGAGCTTCAGATGGTATGATTTCTCCAGTTCCCATGAGTTTGATTGATTCACTGCATGGAACTTCATAATGAAAGAGGTTGAAGACTCTGTAGGAGTGCAGATCCTTTCCATATCCAAGCATAAAACCTTCATGTGCTTTCGGTGCAAATTTTGAAGTGTGATGTGGATCCTTGATCCAGCACCTAGCACCAAATACTCTAAAGTAACTGCCATTTGGCTTCTTGCCAGTAAGGAGCTCATAGGATGTCTTGTTCAGAAGCTTGTGAAGATAAACACGGTTGATGATATGGCATGCAGTATCAATGGCTTTAGGCCAGAACTTTCTTGGAGTCTTGTATTCATCAAGCATCGTCTGGGCCATCTCAATAAGTGTTCTGTTCTTGCGTTCCACGACGCCATTCTGTCGTGGTGTGTACGGAGCTGAGAATTCATTTGTGATGCCCAAAGTATCAAGATATGTATCTAGGCCAGTGTTCTTGAATTCAGAGCCATTGTCACTTCTGATGTGCTTGATCTTGACGCCATAGTTGTTCATGGCTCGATTGGCGAAGCGTCTGAAGACATCCTGCACTTCAGTCTTGTAGAGATTATATGCACCCAAGTATATCTTGAATAATCATCAACAATGACAAAGCGATAGAAAAAAGCAGTAGTAGTAAGAGTTGAGTAATGAGTGGGACCGAAAAGGTCCATGTGGAGCAGTTCGAAGGGTTGAGTCATTTTCATGATTGTCTTCGAGGGATGCTTGGCCCTCATCATCTTTCCTGCTTCACAGGCACCACATAAGTGATCCTTCTTGAACTTGACGCCCTCGATGCCTATGACATGCTTCTTTCTTGCAAGAGTGTGCAAGTTCCTCATGCCAGCATGCCCTAGCCTCCGATGCCAGAGCCAGCATTCTGAAGTTTTTTGCTAGAAGACATATGTCAAGTTGTGGTCCTGCTGAGAAATCTACCACGTACAAATCATCTTTCCGATACCCTTCAAACACTAGAGACTTGTCAGATTGCATTATAACAAGGCAACGATATTTTCCAAACATCACAATCATGTTTAAATCGCAAAGCATTGAGACAGACATTAAGTTGAAACCAAGGATTCAACAAGCATGACTTTATCCATGTGTTGATCCCTTGAGATTGCAACTCTACCTAGACCCAATACCTTGCTTTTACCAGTGTCAGCAAATGTGATGTGACTTTTGTCAGATGGACGTAAGGTTGAGTCCATAAGAAGACTTCACTTGCCAGTCATGTGATTAGTACACCCACTATCAATAATCCATTCTGAAGAAGCTGGTGTCGTACCCTACAGTGCAGTTAGGGGGATAGGCTTCACGATGAGAATTGTCAAGCATAAACATTTGACAAGCAAGTGGATTATGAAAGCTTAGATCGAGGTTAGGAATGATAGGGCAAGTAGCAAGCGACTCAGGAACAAAATAAATAATAAGACCATTTGGGCATTTGATCTTGCGCCCTACAAGATGTTTAAGGTCCCCAGCAATAGCTTCAGACGATTTTGGTTTTCGGCTGGAGACCTTTCCCTGCAAAAGAGACTTAAGCTTTCTTAGCCACCCACATCTTCAAGGGTGGCTTCGAAGCAATGAGTCTAAGTGCAGCATCTAAGAACTTTGGCTTTGGAGCCCTAGCAAAAAGTCTTGCAGGTGGACAATAGTACTCATAAGAATAAGCAGAATAGTTCTTAGTCTTATGAACATGGCGGTTTGATGAAACGCGCTCATATTCATAGGCCTGAGTATGGCTTCCCTGCAAAACATTTGCATTAGTGCGACTCACGTGAGTCCTTTGTCTGTATGAAGCCTTTGGACCATATAAAGCATGTGGTCTGGGGTTTGTCTTCTTCACTTGTGGTGTCATGATGACATTCACAGGAAGATTCTCCAAACACCTTTTCGGCACCCAGACTTTCTTCATAGGTGGCCCATTCTTGCAGTTAGTACCAATATACCTGGCAAACACTTCACCATTCTGATTCTTAAATAGTTTATAGT
Source organism: Triticum aestivum (assembly GCF_018294505.1). NCBI lineage: Eukaryota > Viridiplantae > Streptophyta > Magnoliopsida > Poales > Poaceae > Triticum > Triticum aestivum. The sequence continues at coordinate 237,985,772 of NC_057800.1, forward strand.
TTGCATCAAAGAATTCATCAATAACAATGGGATTAGCACAAGTGAAGCCAGATAGGATGGATGGATCCACTGAAGGATCCTTTGCAGCAACCCATGTGGTTTTGAGGTAGTGCTCAGGTTTCCAGTAAGAGCCATCAGTATTCATTTTCCTTTCGAACCCAACACCCTCTTTCCTAGGGTTTCGGTTCAGGATCTGCCTTTTGAGAACATCACATAGTGTCTGATGCCCTTTGAGACTTTAGAACATCCCTGTTTCAAGCAATGTCTTCAACCTAGCATTCTCATCAACAATAGCAGTGGTATCCTCAGCAGAGGGGTTAGTTACCACATCAACATTTGAAGATATTGCAATAGTAGAAGTAGTAGAACACCCAGCAACAGAAGTAGTGTTGTCACGCTCAATGCATTTAAGACATGGTGGTTCAAATCCTTCCTCAGCGCGAAGTGACTTGTTTTCCTTTTGAAGATCTTCATGAGCCACTCTCAATTTCTCAAGATCTTGCTTCCTTTGAAGATAATCATAGGAAAGCTTGTCATGAGTTGTTGAGAGCGTTTCATGATGACTTTCAAGTTCCTCATACTTAACGTGAAGATTTTGTATGTCTTTAATTAAGGACTGAGATCGAGTCATTTAAGCGTCTAACAGGTCATCGCTTTTGTCTAACAGTTTTTGAATATGTTCCATAGCTTTCTGTTGTTCAGTTGCAATTTTAGCAAGTGTTTTGTAGCTGGGTTTGGAACCACAATCAGAGTCATCTTCACTGGATGTTTGATAGTGAGTAGTGTGTGTGTTTACCTTGGCACCACGTGCCATGAAGCAGTAGGTAGGAGCAGAGTAGTCCTTGTCATTTGCATCGGTGTCGGTGATGAAGTCATTGTCTTCAGTGTTGAAGATGGACTTGGCAACGTATGCTGTAGCCAGACTCGCAACGCCAGAATCGGACTCCTCCTCAGACTCCACCTCTGCCTCCTCAGAAGTAGACTCCTCCTCTGAATCCATTTCCTTGCCGACAAACGTGCGGGCCTTGCCAGATGAGCTCTTCTTGTGTGATGAAGACCTTGAGGAAGACTTGGAAGAAGACTTTGAGTATTTCTTCTTCTTCTTATTCTTGTCATCAGAATCATATTCCTTGCTCTTCTTCTTCTTCTTCTTCTTGTTCTCATTGTCGCACTGCGGACACTCAGAGATGTAGTGACCAGGTTTCTTGCACTAGTGGCATGTTCTCTTCTTGTAGTCATGAGCAGAAGCTTCATCATTTCTTGAGCTGGATCGTGAAGACTTTCTGAAGTCTTTCTTCTTGGTGAATCTCTGGAACTTCTTCACAAGCATAGCAAGCTCCTTTCCAATGTCTTCAGGATCATCAGAACTGCAGTCAGATTCTTCATCAGATGAGGAAACCGCTTTTGCCTTCAAGGCGCGAGTTCGCCCATAGTTGGGACCGTAGATGTCTCTTTTCTCAGAAAGATGAAACTCATGTGTGTTGAGCCTTTCAAGTATGTCAGATGGATCGAGTGTCTTGAAGTCAGGACGTTCTTGAATCATCGGTGCTAGGGTGTCAAACGAGGTGTCAAGTGATCTAAAGAGTGTCTTGACGATTACATCCTTGGTGATCTCAGTAGCGCCGAGAGCTCGAAGCTCATTTGTGATGTCAGTGAGGCGGTCAAACGTGAGTTGGACATTCTCATTGTCGTTTCTCTTGAAGCGGTTGAAGAGGTTGCGAAGGACACTGATTCTTTGATCTCTCTGGGTTGAGACGCCTTCGTTGACCTTGGAGAGCCAGTCCCAGACTTGCTTGGATGTTTCCAGAGCACTCACACGGCCATACTATCCTTTGGTCAGATGACCACAGATGATGTTCTTGGCAGTGGAATCCAGTTGAACGAACTTCTTGACATCAGCAGCGGTGACACCCTCTCCAGCCTTGGGAACGCCAATCTTGACGACATACCATAGGTCGACATCAATGGCTTCAAGATGCATGCACATCTTATTCTTCTTGTAGGGATATTCAGTTCCATCAAACACGGGGCTCGCAGCGGAGACTTTAATTATCCCTGCAGTCGACATAGCTAAAACTCCAGGTGGTTAAACCGAATCACATAGAACAAGGGAGTACCTTGCTCAGATACCAATTGAAAGTGCTAGTGATCGACTAGAGGGGGATGAATTGGCGATTTTTATGAAAGTCTTCAAAACATGGAAGTTTCGAAGACAAACGATAGAAATAAACCTATTACCTTGCAGCGGAAGATAGACTACACTAAGCAAGCCATAGTCAAGTATTCAATAAAGTGGAAGCATAATGACTAATAGCAGCTAGGCAGTATAGATCAGGTAGGAAGATAGTGTGAAGCCAATCAAGACAATCAGTTACTTAGTGAAGACAAAAGATAATGCAATCATACAATGACTTCACCAGGGTCAACAGTAAGTAAAGGAAAGGGAAGGATGAAACCAGTGACTCGTTGAAGATAATGATTTGTTGGACCAGTTCCAGTTGCTGTGACAACTATACGTCTGGTTAGGGAGGCTGAGATTCAACTCAGAAGACCGCGTCTTCACCTTAGTCCCCTTGAGCTAAGGACAGCCAGTCCTCACTCAATCACTCTGGTAAGTCTTCAAGGTAGACTTCCAAACCTTCACAGACTTTGTTCACCGGCGATCCACAATGACTCTTGGATGCTCAGAACGTGACGCCTAACCGGCTGGTGGATTCACAGTCCTCAAGTTTAATAAGTCTTCAGATCACACAGGCAGGAAGACTTAAGTGATGCCTAACACTCTTTGGCTCTGGGTGGTTAGGGTTTTATCCTCGCAAGGAATTCTCTCTCAAAGGCTTCGAGGTGGGTTGCTCTCAAACGACAAAAGCCGTACACTAACTCTGAGTAGCCAACCGTTTATAGTTGTAGGGGGTGGGATATTTATAGCCACTAGGCAACCCGACCTGATTTGTCCAAAATGACCCTGGGTCACTAAGGAACTGACACGTGTTCCAACGGTCAGATTTCAAACACACACGACAACTTTACTTGGGCTACAAGCAAAGCTGACTTATCCAACTCTGAATAAGATTTCCTCTCATGGTCTTCACTCGAAGACATAGGATTTTGGTTAAGCATCACTGTAGTCATTCTGACTGGTTCTCTTGGACCCCACTTAACAGTAAGGTGGTTCCTATGACTCAACAAAGAAAAAACAAAGAACGATGAAACTGCTAAGTCTTCGCGCTCCATAGTCTTCACGCGATGTCTTCTCTTGTCATAGTCTTCAATGTGAATGTCTTCACATACCACCTTTGACTTCAATGTCTTCATACATTTTTAGGGGTCATCTCTGGTAGGAAAACTGAATCAATGAAGGACTTCTACCTGTGTTATCCTGCAATTCTCACAAACACATTAGTCCCTCAACCAGGTTTGTCGTCAATACTCCAAAACCAAATAGGGGTGTGTCGGAGTAATGGGCCAGGGGTAGGCCAACCCGAGCCCCATAACCTTTCAAGACATTCCGGCAGGCTGAGCCCCTCAAGACCACAGGGCGAAGAGCCGCCTCCTGGGTAGTCTACGGCAAGGCGGCCGACTGCCCGCTCATGGCCGAGTCCCAGGGGCGACTTCTAGAGAAGCCGGCTTTGGGGAGTCGGCCGGCGACTCCAACAAACCGTGACCTCATCGAAGGGGATGGGGCAGGGGCGTGGCTACGTGGCTACAATGAAGCCCACTCCCCGCCCCTTACCAAGGGCAGGCATGGCTACAGCACGCCGTACTTGGGAAGATCTCCCCGCAGCGTGGCACTGTTGCCCGGCCGGCCCTGACATCAGCACCACTGTACCGGGTCCTGCGCCCATGACGGCTTGTCTGTATGGCCTGGAGGCAGCGGGGCCCACCAGTCAGCGAGACGTTGGGAGACGGCGGGAGAACCGCCAGTCAGACCCGTCGGGAGTAGGCCCGGGGGAGTCGGCCGAGCCCTCCCCCAGGGCCCACGCACCATTAATCAAGAAGAGATGGGGAGTGGCCACAGTGATTGCCCGCCAGGCGGCGGGGCTGTTGCCACGACCCCATGACCAAGCTTGCGTTATCAGGAGCATGGCTACAGTAATCAGCAGCCGGCAAGACCCGCCCGCGGCGGACACGGCCTGTCGGCTCCATACCAGACCAGTCGGCGGGGACCACCAGTCGGCGGGCCCCAGCATTTGGCGGAGAAGTCGGAGGTCGGAGGCACTGACGGTTGGGCCCGCGCCCAGTCAAATTACCATTGTACCCCTGGGGGGTAGGCCTATATAAACCCCCCAAGGCACCCATGCAAAGGGTTGGATCCCAGTAGTTCTATACCATACTAGATAGAAGGAGAGAGCTAGCCTTGCCCTCTCCTACCACCAGACACAGCTCAAGGAGCAACCGTGTAAACACTTGACCATAGTGATCATGCGGAGACCCCGCAGAGCAGCAGTAGGGGTATTATCTCCCTGGAGAGCCCCGAAGCTGGGTAAGATTCGCCGGCGTGCATGTCTTTGCCTCATCCCGTTTCCAGGCACCGGCGACGTTCTACTCGCCCCCACCATGATAAGCCATCCGTTGGCATATGTCGCACCAAACCCCCGACATTTGGCGCCCACCGTGGGGCCTGGTGCACCACCGTCCGGAGATCTGTTCTGGACGGGAACCCTTTTCCTCCCTGGCGAGCGCAGCTAGCCAGGCACGCCAGACGAAGTTTGCGTCGACGCGCTGCGTGGCGTTGAGATCGCCTGCGCCGCCAGCTCCTTGGCCAAACTTGTCGGTGAGGTCCACCTCTCCAACGAACCTGCGTCCGACGCAGGCGCAGGCGGCCCCGAAAACCTCCTCGCGGGCCTCCTCGATCAACTCCACGTTTCCGGCGAGCCTGCCATAGACTTGGAGTCCGTAGGCTCCACCGACCCGATGCTAGTCGACTCCGACACCGCGTCGTTCGACGCGTTCCCCACCAACGTGGTGGTCTACGACGAGCCTCTCCCCCACACGGAGAGCGACGGAAGCACCATCACTGAGGTGCTGGTCATCACTCATGACGAGTTCCCTGGTGGGGGGGCGACTCACTCGGCACGGCGCTGCAAGACCTAGCTGCGCCCATTCTGGAAGATGCTGACGCAGAGACGTTAGAAGCGCGCCGCCTTCAGCTTGTCGAAGGAGCGAAGAAGCTGGCCAGCATGAGACGCTTGTCAGAAGCTTACTAGCGGGAGATGGATCGCGCTGTTGGCGGCTCGCCGGCCCCAGCAGGGCCCAGCCGCCTTGGCGCGGTTCAGCAGCGCGGCGTAGCCATCGCCAGCCTGTTTGGGGCTAGCCGCCCCGTGTATGCCACGCCAGTAGAGAACATCCGAGCCGCCTAGGCAGCGGCAGATGAGCTGGACAATTTCGAGGGCGAAGAGCGCCGCCTCATGATGGAGCGAGTCCAGCGGCTCCTCGACGCGGCCGCCGCGCAGAACGAGGCCGGCTGCCGCACGGAGGCGCCGCAGCGACCAAACAACGACCCGCACCGAGATCAAGGGGCGACGGCTCGGACCCCAACTGGCGGTGACCGAGGAAGAAAGGACAAGGAGCCGGCTGTCAGCCACAGTCGGACTCGGATTACCATAGAGCGCGACCGAGATGGCCGCCCGAGAGCAGTGGAACGAGGGGACGACTGTCCGCCTCCCTCTCCCTGCAAGGAGAGGCGAGTCTCCCTGCCGCCTGTTGACCATCCGACTCTCGGTGACCGCCTTGGCCGCCGAGAGGGAGTTGGAGAGAATGACGCCCGCCACCGGATCGACCGACTTCACCAGTCCCTGGCGCTGGAAGAAGAAGACGAGTTGGGTCCGCCTTGTTTCGGGCCCCGCATTCGGGACGAGCCCTTTCCCAGAGGGTTCACGCTCCCAGGAGACATGCCCAAGTATACCGGCTCCGTGAAGCCGGAAGACTGGCTAGTCGACTACTCCACGGCTGTCAGCATAGCAAACGGCAACAAGCGTGTCGCCGTAAAGTATGTTCCGCTCATGCTCCAGGGCACAACCCGGACATGGCTGAACAGCCTAAAGCCCCGCAGCATCAACAGCTGGGTCGACTTCACCGAAGCATTCGTCTGCAACTTCACCAGCACATACAAGCGTCCTCCCAAGCCTCGTCAGCTCTCCTTGTGCGTGCAAGGTCCTGACGAGTCGACTCGCGACTACCTCACGCATTGGGTTGAGCTCCGGGACTCCTGCGAGGGCATGCACGAGGTGCACGCCATCGAGTACTTCACAGCCGGGTGCCGAGAAGGCACCCTCCTCAAGCACAAGCTCCTCTGCAATGAGCCAGAAACCCTTGACGAGCTGCTGATCATAGCGGACAAGTACGCTACGACCGACTCCTCCATGAAGACGGAAATTCAAATCAGCACGACTGGCAAAGTAGCTCCTCCGGCTCCAAGAACTCCGGCGGCAGACACCGGCCGGCGACAACAGCAGGGCGACAGCAAGCGCAAGGCCCCGCAGCCGGCTTCCAGCAGCCGGCAGGTCGCGACCGTTGAAGCCCAGCAACCAGAAGAGCAGCCTCCCCCCAAGCGACAGAAAGGCGGCAAGCCTTACTAGTTGCCGGCCTTCTCCTACGAGCAGACCTTGGATGGACCTTGCAAGTTCCACAGCGGCGCAAAGCCGTCGAATCACACCACCCAGAAGTGCCACTGGCTCACCAGGATCGCCAAGGGAGACGATCTCCTGCCACCCCCGCCTGCTAGGCAGCCGCCTCCGCCTCTGCCCCAGCAGCCGGCAGTCAGGCCAGTCGGCGCAGTACAAGACGAATACCCTGAAGAGCACGAAGCCTACATGGTGCTCACCAGTATGGCTGACGATCAACGCAGCAGGTGGCTGCAGCGACAAGAGGTGAACCCAGTAGCCTCAGAGACGCCAGAGTTCATGCACTGGTCCGATAGGCCGATCAGCTGGAGCAGGGCTGACCACCCAGAAGTGATGCTGAGTACGGGCTCCTACGCCTTGGTCCTGGACGCCTCCTTTGCCATGGACAAACGGGTCACGTGTTTCTCGCGAGTTCTGATAGATGGGGGCAGCAGCATCAATATCCTGTACAAGGACACCATGGAGAAGTTAGTAATCAAGCAGAGACAGCTTCAGAACAGCCGGATTGTGTTCCACGGCATTGTTCCTGGGCTCTCTTGCTCACCAATCGGCAAGATCCTAATTGATGTCCTCTTTGGGGACAAAGATCACTTCCGAAGAGAGTTTGTTTGGTTTGAGGCAGTGGACCTTGAGAGCCCAAACCATGCACTACTTGGCCGGCCCGCCTTGGCCAAGTTCATGGCGGTCCCCCACTACGCCTACCTCAAGATGAAGATGCCCAGTTCTAGAGGAATTCTGACTGTGGCCGGCGACTACCGGAAGTTATCTGCTTGCGCGGCCGAGAGCAGTCGGCTGGCCGAGTCCCTGGTGATTGCAGCCGAGAAGCGACTCCTTGAGCGAGTTGTGGCGATGGCCGGCAAGCAGCCAGAGATATCGCCCGACCCGAAGGAGTCGGAAGCGAAGGTTCGTTCAAGCCGGCCAAAGAGACAAAGAAGATACCCTTGGATCCGGAGCGCCCAGAGAGGTACACCGTCGTAGGTGCAAACCTCAACAGTAAATAGGAAGGCGAGCTCGTCGATTTCCTCCGTGAGAATCGGGACATCTTCGCATGGTCTCCCAAGGACATGCTAGGTGTACCGATGGATTTCGCCGAGCACAAGTTACACGTCTGATCTGATGCAAAGCCGGTCAGGCAGCCCCTACGCTGCTTATCAGAAGAGAAGAGAAGAGTTGTCGGAGAAGAGATAGCCTGACTCCTAGCAGCCGGCTTCATTATGGAAGTCTTCTTCCCAGAGTGGCTGGCAAATCCGGTCCTGGTGCTAAAGAAGAACAAGCAATGGCGAATGTGTATTGACTACACGAGCCTCAACAAGGCCTGCCCCAAGGACCCATTTGCTCTACCAAGAATTGATCAGGTGATAGACTCCACAGCCGGATGTGAGTTTTTGAGCTTCTTGGATGCATACTCAGGATATCACCAGATCAAGCTGAATCTGGCTGACAGATTGAAGACCGCCTTCATCACGCCGTTTGGAGCATTCTGCTACCTCACCATGACGTTCGGCTTAAGGAATGCCGGCGCCACCTTTCAGCGTTGCATGCAGAAATGCCTCCTCAAGCAGCTCGGCAGGAACGCCCACGTTTACGTGGATGACGTGGTGGTGAAGACGGAAAAGCGAGGAACACTGCTGGAAGACCTCAAGGAGACCTTTGAGAACCTGCGCCGGTTCCAGATCAAGCTCAACCCCGAGAAGTGTGTCTTCGGAGTACCAGCCGGCCAGCTGCTAGGTTTCCTGGTCTCTGAACGCGGCATAGAATGCAACCCAGTAAAAATCAAGGCCATCGAGAGAATGGAGGTACCTAGCCGACTGCTGGATGTGCAGAAGTTCACCGGCTGCTTGGCGTCCATCAGCCGATTCATCAGTCGGCTGGGCGAGAAAGCTCTCCCCTTATACCAACTCATGAAGAAGACCACTTTTTTTGAGTGGAACCATAAGGCGGACGAAGCTTTCCACCAGTTGAAGAAGATGCTGACTACTCCACCCGTCCTGGCGGCTCCGACTCCCAAGGAACCTATGCTCCTGTACATCGCCGCCACCAGCCGAGTAGTCAGCACAGTCATTGTAGTAGAGCGCAAGGAGGAAGGCAAGGCGCTACCTATCCAGAGACCAGTATATTACCTGAGCGAGGTACTGTCGACCTCCAAGCAGAACTACCCCCACTACCAGAAGATGTGCTATGGCGTGCACTTTGCTGCCAAGAAATTGAAGCCTTACTTTCAAGAGCATCCAATCACAGTGGTCTGCACGGCTCCACTTGCCGAGATCATCGGTAGCCGAGATGCCTCTGGTCGAGTGGCCAAGTGGGCCATAGAGCTGGCTCCTTACACCATCTACTACCAGCCCCGCACCGCTATCAAATCACAAGCACTGGCCGACTTCCTCGTCGACTGGGCCGAGACCCAGTACCTGCCTCCAGCGCCTGACTCCACCCATTGGCGGATGCACTTCGACGGCTCCAAGATGCGCACCGGCTTGGGAGCCGGCGTCGTCCTCACCTCTCCCAAAGGCGACAAGCTCAAATATGCACTGCAAATCCATTTTGCCGCCTCCAACAACGTGGCCGAGTACTAGGCGCTCATTCATCGGCTCCGGCTTGCCAAAGAACTTGGCATCCGCCAGATCTTGTGTTATGTTGACTCGGACTTAGTGGTCCAGCAATCATCTGGCGACTGGGACGCGAAAGACGCAAACATGGCGAGCTACCGTTTCCTCGTACAGCAACTCGACGGGTATTTCGAAGGGTGCGAGTTCCTCCATGTGCCAAGAAACAACAACGACCAAGCAGACGCCTTGGCACGAATCGGCTCTATCCGCCAAGCAATACCATCTGGCGTCGCCCTTCAACGCCTCCTCAAGCCGTCTGTCAAGCCTTCACCAGAATCAGACTCCATTTTTGTGCCGGCTCCTCCCGAAGACGGCGGATCCAACTCCAGAGCTCCGGCAGTCGGAACGGGGACTTTGGCAGGCGATTCCAAAGCTGCCACAGTCAAGCCCGGCCCAAGGACTGTGGTGACGGACTCGAAGATTCCAGAAATCGGCCCAAGGACCACGCTAGTCGGACTGGGGATTTCATCAGCCCAGCAAGCGGCTGTTGACTCCAGCCTGCCGCCTCCCAGCCCAGCCGCCCTCGTCCAAGTCGCAGTTCTAGTAGTCGAAGAAATAGCAGCACCCTCATGGGCCCAGGCCATCCTCAAATTCCTGGTGAACAAAGAGCTACCAACTGATGAGACCTCATCTCGGCAAGTACAACGCCGGGCGGCAGCCTATACCATAATCAACAGAGAGCTGGTCAGGCGCAGTGTCACTGGTGTCTACCAGCGCTGCGTAGAGCCAAAGCAAGGCCAAGCGATCCTCAAAGACATCCATCAAGGCGAATGCGGCCACCATGCGGCTTCAAGAGCACTCGTCGCCAAAGCTTTTCGGCATGGTTTCTTTTGGCCGACTGCCTTGGAAGAGGCCAAGGAGTTGGTTCAAAAATGCAAAGGGTGTCAGAAGTTCAGCTCCAAGCCGCACCAGCCGGCTTCCGCGCTCAAGACCATTCCCATTGCTTGGCCTTTCGCAGTTTGGGGTCTAGACATGGTGGGACCATTCAAGACAGCACGAGGTGGTCTAACTCACCTACTTGTCGCAGTGGACAAGTTCACCAAGTGGGTGGAAGTGAAGCCAATTAAGAAACTGAACGGTCCGACTGCCGTGACCTTCATCACCGATATCACAATTCGGTACGGCATACCACACAGTATCATCACCGACAATGGCACAAATTTTGCCAAAGGCGCCTTGGCCCGTTTCTGCGCAACACAAGGCATCCGATTGGACCTAGCGTCCGTCGCCCACCCGCAGTCAAACGGCCAAGTGGAGCGAGCAAACGGCCTCATCCTGTCCGGCATCAAGCCTTGGTTGATCGAGCCTCTGGAGCGCTCGGCTGGCTGCTGGCTCGACGAGCTGCCAGCCGTCCTCTGGAGTCTGCGCACGACTCTAAACAAGTCAACCGGCTTCACGCCCTTCTTCCTCATCTACGGTGCTGAAGCCGTCATCCCAACGGACATAGAGTTCGACTCCCCACGAGTCACCATGTACACTGAGGATGAAGTAGAAGAAGCACGACAAGAGGACATTGATTTGCTGGAAGAAGGCCGGCTGTTGGCACTCAGCCGGTCCAGCATCTACCAGCAGAGCCGGCGCCGAGACCACAACAGGAAGGTCAGGCCAAGATCTTTCCAAGAAGGCGACCTTGTGCTCCGGCTGATCCAGTGAACAGCCGGCCAGCACAAGCTGTCGCCGCCTTGGGAAGGCCCTTTCATCATCAGCAAAGTACTAGGCAACGACTCCTACTACCTGATCGATGCTCAGAAGCCCCGAGCATGCAAGAGGGACGACTCCGGCAAGGAGACAGAGCGGCCATGGAATGCAAATATTCTCCGAAGATTTTACAGTTGATGCAGTATGTACCACGCTACCTTTTGTATTAAAGTACCAAGACTTCGGGGGCCCCAAGACGAGCTAGGGGACCGCCCTCTTTTGTCTGTATGATAAAAATTATGCCTACAAGTATGTTACTCTTTGTCATGCCGCTTGGCACCGGGCGCGACAAGTCGGCCCGGGGACTTGCCGCCTTGCACTATGAAATGCTTCCTGCAGCCGGACAAGTAGTGTGTAACACCTAAGCCATCTGTCAGAAGCCGCAGCTCGCAGAGCGACTGTACGGTGGGCAGAGGTAAGGTAGAATGGGTGCTCCCATGAAAAATGGCTAAGGACTCAAAGCATAAAACATAGCTCAAGACGGCTTCCAAGCCTTTCTTGCAAACTGACTCTCGGACAGTCAGATTGTCGCTTTCTATCCAACTTGCTCAAACAATCTTAAAATCGGCTAAGTACTTGCTTTCCCAAAGTAGCCTAGCACTTGATCCAGCAATAGTCCGCAGAGCGGTCGTCCGATTGGCAAGGCAAGCAACTAGGAGAAAGCGGCAAAGGAAAACAGCCAAAAGAACACTGAGCAAGAAAACACACACACACACACACACACACACACACATATATATATATATATATATATATATATATATATATATATATATATAGATATATAACATAGGCCCTTGGCCGAATTGTCGAGTAGAGGTTCAAAATACACCCCGCGGGTGGAATTGTGTGAATTAACAAGTTCTTCAAAAGACTACTGAAGCAGATAAAACAAAAGACACAGCGGCAGCTTAGGAGGCGGCAGATGGATTCGAGGGGTCGGAGGAGGCGCCAGCGTCAGGCTTTGGGGCGGTCGGCCGGCTAGTCTCGGCTTGATCGCCTCCGGCAGCAGTCGGGTCGGCCGCACGCGGCTCCTTGCTGGAGGCGCGGTCGGGCTGAGGCTGGCCGTCTGCTCCGTCTTTTGGTTCCTCCACCTCGCCCTCATCCTCTGCCTCGTCCTCCTCCTCGACGCTGGAGCCAATCACCTCCGCCGAGTCTTCGCCGTAGTCTGGGTTCATCCCAAACCACTCTGGCAGTAGCTCCTCGCCGTCTTCAGACCGCTTGGGAACGAAGATGCTTGAGTCGCTGTACTCGGCGATTGTCGCAGCACGCTTGACGAGGGCGTCTTTCGCAGCCGCCAGCTCCAGCTGGGCCTCCGACCGAAGCGTGGCCAACCGGTCTAGATCCAGCCCCGGGTACCACGCCTTGATGAACTCCAAGGCCCGGCGCGCTCCAGCCCGGGCCGAAGAGCCCTTCTAGGCCTCGAGGCGACCAGCCGCGACCTTAAACCAGTTGGCCGTCAGGCTGGGGGTGCGCGGAGCCTGCATATCCGTCCAAAGGGCGGAAATTGCCTGGGCACCGACGCGCTGAAGCTGGCGCAGCATCCGTTGAGCCGGCCGAAGGCGAGCCTCGATGCTCAAGATGTGCTCATCAAGAGTTCCGGGGGCATCGGCAGCGATCTCCGCGCCCTCCGCCCTCCGACTTTCGCGATCGGCCTCGATGGCTTGGATAGCAGCATGCGACTGCCTAGGGAAGAAGTCTGCAAAAGACACGAAGAAGCAAAGAAGCAAGTCAAAAACCAGGAGTCGGCACGATCTAAGTCGGCAGCTCGAAAAAAAAGAAGAGACTCACCATCAACGATGTCTTCAATCTCGTGGAAGTCGGAAGACAGCAGCGCCTCCTTGTCAGACCAGGAGGAGCGCTCGCTCGCGAACTCGGCCAAGAGGGCGGTTTCCGTCTCCTCCGCCTCCCGCTGCGACTTCGCAAGCAGCTCCTTCTGCTCTGCCAACTGAGTGGCCAGCAGATCGCGCTCTGTGGCGAGCCTGCTGCACTCCTCCCCTTTGGCGAGCAGGGCGGAGTTGGCCTCGCTCAACTCCTGTTGAAGTGCGGCATTGGCTCCTGAAGGAAAGAAAGAAAGACAACAGTCGTCAATAAAGAAGGTCGCCGGGGAGATCCGGCCCGACTGCTCAGCAGTCGGCCCGAATCTCGGGGACTACAGCCTGCGGGTGCGCTAGCGTGCCCCCGCAGAGAAGAAAAAAGAGGGAAGGACTTACTCCGGCTCTCCGCTAAGTCGGCGGTCTGCTTGCCCAGCTCTTCAACATTACGGTTGAAGGCAGTGACGCGGAGGTTGTGGTAATCCTGCAACAAGCATTTGAGACGAAGTTAGTACCCAGAAGTTCATCAATTGGAGTTCCGTGCCGCCTGCTCAGCAGCCGGCCCGAAACTCGGGGACTACACCCAGTGGGTGCGCTGGCGCGCCCCCACAGAGAGGAACAAGAAAAACAAGGCTCAAAGAAAAAACATACCCGGACGGCTGCCCGCGACGCTAGGAACGCCTTGGTGCAACTCTGGAGGGCATCGCCCTCAGCACGGAGCTTCGCCTGGACATCAAGGAGCGCCCTGTTCAGCGGCCCTGTGCCGCCTCCTCGCACCCACCCAACAGGTGCGGCGCTCGTCGCTTCGGCGTCTGGAGCTGCCGAGCTGGCGGTGCCGGCTTCCAGGGGGTGGGGTGCCGAAGTCACCTTCTCCAGACGACGGCGCGCTGGCGAGCCGACCAGGAGGAGTAGCCTCGCCACGGCCTTGTCTTCGGTCGGCGGCACCGGAGGGTCCGCTGGCTGCTCGCCCTGCACGCCTTCAGACGGCGGCGGAGGCGGCGGCGGAACGTTCGCACCCGGAGTAGAGGGCTCGCCGCCTTCCCTCTCCTCGTCGAGGTTCTCCCCGCCGGCTTCTCCAGTCTGCCCCGTGAACTCCGGGGGCGGCAGCACAGAGTTCAGTGGGGTAACAAGCAAGGCCGACTGGCGGCGTGCGGCTTCCTCAGCCTGCTGCTTCGCCGCGGCGGCGGCTTCGGCCTCCGCTAGTTTTTTCTTAGTGGAGGCCTCCGCCCTGTCGGCCTTCGCCTTCTCCAGGCGGAGGGCTTCTTCTTCGTTGCGCTTCTCCTGCGCATTCCGCTCTGTCGCCTCCCGGAGGTCGGCAGCGGGGTCTATCCGCCGAGTGGTGGCGGGCGTCTCCGTTGACCTCATGACGGAGGCGGCGGCGACCCGCTCAAGAGAGAGGGGAGCCCTGAAGAAAGAGGGGCGAGCAGAGACTCAGACAAAACACGAAGAAAGAATAAACTTTGAAGATAGAACACTTACGCAGAGACCAACGGCGGCTTCTTCACTTCCTTACGGAAGCGGATGGCCTTCGCGGCTGCCTTGTCCCGCCGGGTCGCCGCAGCCGAGCCCTTGGGCTTCTTCGGCCGGCTGCTGAACAAAGTTGGCGCAGCCCGACGCTTCTTCCCGCCGCCTGGAGCGCCCGACGCGGCAAAAGAGCCCGCGCCCGGCTGGCTGGCTCCTGGCTGATGGCGAGGGGCGACTCCTCCCTCGGCGTCGTCTTCAGGCCAGTCGACAATGGTAGCCGAGGGCCTGAAGTCGCCTGTCGTCCCTCCTCCTCCCTCGGCGTCGTCTTCCAGGGCCGCTGCCCCCAGATCGGGGTTGTCGACGTCGCTCTCTGCCCGGTCGGCAACGAACTCACGGGCCGGCCCCGAGGTGCCGGCTGGTGGGTGAAGAAGGGGATTCTAACCAAGGCCGGCTGATCAGAACAAAACTCGGCAAGAAGAAAACCATCCAAAGAAAGAAAAGAAAGGCGACTCACCACGGGCGGGGGGTTGGCGCGGGAGTATGGCTCCTTGCCGAATCGCCAGTCCCCCGGGAGCCTGCTGTCCGAGAGGTAGTTCACCATAAGGGCCACCTCTCCGTGAGGCATGTCCTTGGTGCACATCCGACTCGGGTCACGGCCCCCGCTCATCTGGCATATCAGGTGAGGGCGGCCTTGGAGTGGGAGAACTCGGCGCGAGACGAAGGTGGCCAGCAGGTCCGGACCACTCAGACCCTCCGATTGCGTCAGCACTCGGAGTCGCGTGATGGCGCCGGCTCCCGCAGGCATCAGCGACCTGGCCCGGTACGACCAGTTGGGCAGTCTGCCAGCCAGCAGGCTGGCTTCGAAAGCCGGCAGATTGACCCAGTCGCCCCTCGTGGCGACGTTCCTGACGTAGAAGTAGGACCTCTGCCACATCTTCACCGACTTCAACAGCGAGATGGAGGGGAAGTGGTTGTCCGCTCCTGTCCTTCGCACGGCGATAAAGGCGCCGCACTGAGCCGGCACACCCGCAGCCTGGGTGCCGAGCTTGGAGAAGAAGAACTCCCCCCCAGAGCTCGAGGGTGGGGAGGACTCCGAGGAAGCCTTCGCACAGAGCCACGAAGGCGGACAGCAGCACCATTGTGTTGGGGGTGAGGTGGTGCGGCTGGAGGCCGTAGAACTCCATGAACGACCGGAAAAAGTTGCTCGCCGGCAGCCCCAGCCCACGCAGGCAGTGCGAGCGGAAGATGATCCGCTCGCCCTCCTGCGGGGCGGGGGAAATCTCCCCCGTCGGCGCAAGGCGCACCTGCATGCGATCTTCACCGGGAAGCCGACGGGTCCGGCGGAGGAACTCGATATGGTCTTCGTGGACTTCAGAGCCGTCCCAGGTGCCGGAGCGCACTGGGGGAGGCGCGGCAGCGGAGGAAGAACTCATCACGAAGTTGTCACCGCAGCGTTCGCTGGAGCCTGGGTGTGCGGCGGAACGAAGAAGAGAAGAGGAAGCAGGAGAGCGAGGAGCTGCGAGGAGGAAGAAAGCAAGGGGTAGTGGGAAGGAGGGGCGCGCGTGCCCCCCTCTTCCCCCTACTTATAGCCCCGTGGGCCGCGAAGCCGAGGGCGCGGACATGGGGATTTACTGCGTCCGCAACCCCACGACCCCCACGATCCACATAAAGTTACTGCGCGTAGTAACTTCACGGGAATCCCAACCGTCCACCGGGGCCGCAGCGGATCCGCTCGGGCGCCAAGGTGCGGTAGTGGTGGGCCCCACCTACGGGCCTGTCCCGTCGCGCGCGTGGGCTGGCAGGATGGCCCGGCCACGTGCCCTCGCGTGACAGGCCAAGAACGGGCGGCGGACTGGAAGCTTAGCTAGCACGCCACTTGAAATCCCGCCGTGACGTTCGAACTACTGAGCAAGTTGGCATTGAGTGAGTCCGAGTTGCGCGACCATGTGTAGAGCACCCGGAAAGGGAAACTGCTCAGGCTTCTCGGTCGATCGTCCATGGTGCCTCACCAGCTTCGGGTACTACTGTCGGAGTAATGGATCATGGGTAGGCCAACCCGAGCCCCATAACCTTTCAAGGCATCGGGGCAGGCTGCGCCCCTCAAGACCAAAGGGAGAAGAGCCGCCTCCTGGGGAGTCTACGGCAAGGCGGCCGACTGCCCGCTCATGGCCGAGTCCTAGGGGCGACTTCCAGAGAAGCCGGCTTTGGGGAGTCGGCCGGCGACTCCAACAAACCATGACCTCATCGAAGGGGACGGTGCAGGGGTGTGGCTACAATGAAGCCCACTCCCTGCCCCTTACCAAGGGCAGGCATGGCTACAGCACGCCGTACTTGGGAAGATCTCCCCGCAGCGTGGCACTGTTGCCTGGCCACCCCTGACATCAGCACCACTGTACCGGGTCCTGCGCCCATGACGGCTTGTCTGTACGGCCTGGAGGCAGTGGGGCCCACCAGTCAGCGAGACCTCGGGAGACGGCGGGAGAACCGCCAGTCGGACCCGTCGGGAGTCGGCCCGGGGGAGTCGGCGGAGCCCTCCCCCAGGGCCCACGCGCCATTAATCAAGAAGAGATGGGGAGTGGCCACAGTAATTGCCCGCCAGGCGGCGGGGCTGTTGCCACGACCCCATGACCAAGCTTGCATCATCAGGAGCACGGCTACAGTAATTAGCAGCCGGCAAGACCCGCCCGCGGCGGACGCGGCCTGTCGGCTCCGTACCAGACCAGTCGGCGGGGACCACTAGTCGGCGGGCCCCAGCAGTCGGCGGAGAAGTCACAGGTCAGAGGCACTGACGGCTGGGCCCATGCCCAGTCAAATGACCATTGTACCCCTGGGGGGTAGG
Source organism: Triticum aestivum (assembly GCF_018294505.1). Lineage (NCBI taxonomy): Eukaryota > Viridiplantae > Streptophyta > Magnoliopsida > Poales > Poaceae > Triticum > Triticum aestivum. The sequence goes on from NC_057800.1 coordinate 238,002,816, forward strand.
CCTATATAAACCCCCCAAGGCACCCATGCAAAGGGTTGGATCCCAGTAGTTCTATACCATACTAGATAGAAGGAGAGAGCTAGCCTTGCCCTCTCCTACCACCAGACACAACTCAAGGAGCAACCGTGTAAACACTTGACCATAGTGATCATGCGGAGACCCCGCAGAGCAGTAGTAGGGGTATTATCTCCCCGGAGAGCCCCGAAGCTGGGTAAGATTCGCCGATGTGCATGTCTTTGCCTCATCCCATTTCCAGGCACCGGCGACGTTCTACTCGCCCCCGCCATGATAAGCCATCCGTTGGCATATGTCGCACCCAACCCCCGACAGGGTGGCACTAGATGCGGTTACAACACGTCCTTCTATGGCTGGCGCTTGCTTCTCACGAGGCCCTCTCGGACGGTTCAACATGCCCCTCAGAAGCACACGACCTCACAAGCCAGTTTGGAACTGGCCCTGGCTAAGGTAAACTGCAGAAGTAAGCTTGCGGCGGTACTCGCGGGCTCATGAAAACACATCTCCAGCTTGGCCTAGGGAATAGAAGTAGTAATCTGTTTACATGAGGGGCTTCCCCTCCCAAAATGTTCTTACAACTTCCAGGGCCGTGCCCGAGCTTTCGCATGAAGGGTCAACGACGAGGAAGCACGGGCTCAATCGGACATGTCGCTCACCGCGTCCTCCAGGTCGACCTCAGACCCGTTGCTGGCATCGCTGTTGTCGTTGCTGACATCACCGCCATCATTGCCGGCGCCGCCTTCACCATCGTCGACCACATCACCTTCATCCGCTGCGACCACCACCGCATCGTCCTCGCAGGCGAATGCCCTGACTAGAGCATCCACATTGTCTCCTACACCCAGCGCGCCCGGTCACCCCGGATGGCCCCGGGTACAGGGGAATTGGCGGCATCAAAATCGAAGTTGGGGTTGATGTTCTAGAGGTGGCTAAAGACGCGTGAGAACGCACGCCCAAGCAGGCCACGGCCCCTTTCTTCAACAAACTCGCGAGCCCTCTCGGATTAGTTCTCCGGGCGTGTCACAACATCAATGAAAAGCGAAGATGGCTGGCATAATCATCTCAGTGGGGATGAGGGGCATATTCGTCGCAGATGGCGCCCAGCACCGCGTTAGCTCTGGTCCTGAGGCCTTGGAGCATGCGGGCGTGCACGCGCTCCAGCATCCGCCGACGGAGCGTTTCCTCCCTGCTCTGCTGTGCGAGGGACTCGGCGGCGGTGACTCGCTGCTGGAGTGGGAGCAGTTCAGCGCGGGCAGAGGCCAGTTCGGCCTGCAGAGAGATCAGGGTGGCAGTGGTAGCTTTCTCGCCTGCTCTGCCTTCGGCAACCTCGACCTCAAGACCGAGCTCTGACCATCAACTTCGGCTCCTGCAAGCTCCAACTTCATGCCATACCTGCTATCGAGGTTTGCATGAGCCTCCGCCACCCTGTTGTTGACCTCCTCCTGGATCCTCGCCTCGCGCGCGTTAGCGGCATCCTCCGCTTGGGCAACTTGGCACTCCCTCGTCTGCAACCTCTCGAGCTCAAGGCTGCGCTCCAAATCTTCAAGCGCCAGCGTCTCCTCGCGCTCACGGATCTCTTCCTCCTCGGCAGGTGTCCCCTTCATCGATGCTAGGGTGGCCCTGCGTGCCTCCACTAACTGCTCCAAAGAGGCATTCAAGACCAGGAGCTCTCGCCTGCGCTCCTCGAAGACCGCGCGGTGATAGTCGGCCTCCCTGGCCTCGTCCAAGGCTCGGGCGCTAGCCACACACGAGGTTGCCAGGGATGCCTCGACCTCCGTGTTGGCATGCTCACGCTGGAGGCGCCCGAAGTTGATGTCTACCTTCAGTTGATGCCACTTCTCCTTTAACCGGAGGCCCTCGGTTTCAAGGCGCGTGTCAACATCCGTGAGTTCTCCGCCAACCTGGCTCATCGCGCCCATTGCCTCCTGAAAAAGCTCGTGGCGGGACATGCTCCGCTCGCGCGCAAGCTTGAGTGTGCGACCAGGCCCATCTCCCGTAGCAGGGGTCACTGAAGGGGCCCGAAGCGGCTCGCTCCCCCCCAGCAGGGGGCTGGGGGCTAGCGCTTCCCCGATCACCATCCGGGCCACGACGGAGGCATGGATAGGTGAGGACCCAATGCTCGAAGTAGAAACCAGTATCGAGGCCATCCAGCCACCGTCCACAACTAGAGGCGGAGCCCTTGGCACGCTAGCCGCGCCAGGCAAGGCGACGAAGGAGAGACAAAAAAGGCACAGGCCCGAGGCGCCAGGCTAGCGCGCTTGCTATTCCAGCCAACCTCTCGCCGGGCACGGCACACCGAATTGGGACGCTCAAGGCCAGCGGGGGATTCGAGGCAGGAGGAGGTTGCCTCTCGAGAGACTTCGTGGCCCTAACAGAAGGGACCCTGAGGAGCCACAGTCAGGAGGAGAAGCAGCACTCAAGTAATCACCAAGATAAGGTACTCACTCATCTATGGCAACATACTTCCTATGCTTCAACGGTCGGACGGCACCACTGCTGCAGCTTGGAGACCCTTTCCTCTTGCGGAGCGCGTCGAAGTCCAGAGGGAGCCGGACGAAGCGGTGGACATGGCAACCAGCGCGGGGCATGATTGGTGAGGCTCCTGAGGAGACGGCTTCAGGAGTGCTGGGGTGAGGAGAGCCCCCGGGCACCGCCTCATGGTGGCCCGCCAAGACTTCAGGAGCTTCAACCTCAGGAGCAGCAGATTGCGTCACCCCCTCAGCTGTCGCCCCCAAGCAAGAATCACAGGCTCCTGAGGATGGCACCTCGGGAGCCTCGAGCGATGCCGACGCCTCAGCACCCATGCCTTCGGCCTCCAGTGGAGCTCGTCCCCCTGCATCCACTCTTGGGGCAAGCTCGGCACTGGCGACAGGGAGGGGAGCCATGGAGACAGGGTTCTCGCTGGGCCCTTCAAGGCCAGCTGGGCGCGGCCCCCATTCATCGAAGGGGGTGATACGTCTCCAACGTATCTATAATTTTTGATTGTTCCATGCTATTATATTATCAACCTTGGATGTTTTATATCCATTTATATGCTATTTTATATGATTTTTGGGACAAATCTATTAACGTAGAGCCCAGTGCTAGTGCCAGTTTCTGTTTTTTCCTTGTTTTAGAGTATCGCAGAAAAAGAAAATCAAACGGAGTCCAATTGACCTGAAACTTCACGAAACTTATTTTTGGACCAGAAGAAGCCCACGGAGTATCGGAGATGGACCAGAAGAGTCCCGGGCTGCCCACGAGGGTTGGGGGCGCGCCCACCACCTGGGCGCACCCCCTGCCTCGTGGACAGCCCGGAGATCCACCGACGTACTTCTTCCCGTATATATACCCACATACCCTAAAAACTTTGGGGAGCATAATAGATCGGGAGTTCTGCCGGCAGAAGCCTCCGTAGCCACCGAAAACCAATCTAGACCCGTTACCGCACCCTGCCGAAGGGGCAATCCCTCTTCGGTGGCCATCTTCATCATCCCGACGCTCTCCATGACGAGGAGTAGTTCTCCCTCGGGGCTGAGGGTATGTACCAGTAGCTATGTGTTTGATCTCTCCCTCTCGTGTTCTTGAGGTGGTACGATCTTGATGTATCGCGAGCTTTGCTATTATAGTTGGATCTTATGATGTTTCTCCCCCTCTACTCTCTTGTAATGGATTGAGTTTTCCCTTTGAAGTTATCTTATCGGATTGAGTATTTAAGGATTTGACAACATTTGATCTATGTCTTGCGTGGGATACCTGTGGTGACAATGGGATATTCTATTGATCCACTTGATGTATGTTTTGGTGATCAACTTGCGGGTTCCGCACATGAACCTGTGCATAGGGGTTTGCACACGTTTTCGTCTTGACTCTTCGATAGAATCTTTGGGGCACTCTTTGAAGTTCTTTGTGTTGGTTGAATAGATGACTCTGAGATTGTGTGATGCATATCGTATGATCATACCCATGGATACTTGAGGTGACATTGGAGTATCTAGGTGACATTAGGGTTTTGGTTGATTTCTGTCTTTAGGTGATATTCCGGTACAAACTCTATGATAGATTGAACAGAAAGAATAGCTTCATGTTATTTTACTACGGACTCTTGAATAGATCGATCAGAAAGGATAACTTTGAGGTGGTTTCGTACCCTACCCTAATCTCTTCGTTTGTTCTCCACTACTCCCTTTGTCCCGAAATACTTGTCGGAGAGATGGATAAAATTGGATGTATCTACATCTAAAATACGTCTAGATTCATCCATTTCCCCGACAAGTATTTCCAGGTGGAGGGAGTATTAGTGAGTTTGGAGTGACTCTTTGTTGCATGTTGAGGGATAGGTATATGATCCAATTTTGTTATTATTGTTGAGAGAACTTGCACTAGTGAACGTATGAACCCTAGGCCTTGTTTCAACGCATTGCAATACCGTGTGTGCTCACTTTTATTATTAGTTACCTTGCTGTTTTTATATTTTTCAGATTACAAAAACCATTATCTACTATCCATATTCCACTTGTATCACCATCTCTTCGCCGAACTAGTGCACCTATACAATTTACCATTGTATTGGGTGTGTTGGGGTCACAAGAGACTCTTTGTTATTTGGTTGCAGGGTTGCTTGAGAGAGACCATCTTCATCCTACACCTCCTACGGATTGATAAACCCTAGGTCATCCACTTGAGGGAAATTTGCTACTGTCGTACAAACCTCTGCACTTGGAGGCCCAACAACGTCTATAAGAAGAAGGTTGTGTAGTAGAAATCAGGGGGCATCTGCCCCACGAACTACACCCTGTTTGAGCAGCAATACAAGAGAGAACCCTCCTGCGGTATGTCGGCTAGCAAGGGGTCGCTCATCAAGACCTCGAGCACCGTTCTTCGTACTTCGAGCAGAAGCCCCGCTTCCTGAAGCCTCATGCGATCCTGGCTCCTGGACAAGGCCCACATCGGCTGGGAATGGGGCTGGAGTGGGGCGACGCGGCGTCGGAGGAACTCCTTCACCACCATGGGCACAGTCACGCTGAGATCCTTCAGCCTCTTCAACCGGAGCTAGATGAATACTAGGCGGGAGTCCGTGAGCTTCTCGTGGCTGCAGCCGGAGCTAGGAACGGCGGGTGCCGACGGCATCGAGAGCACGGGCTGAGCACGCCAACATCCACGTACACCCTCGTGTCCGAAACCCGCTCGCGAACGATGGGAGCTCAAAGTCGATTCCCGAGCCGGTCATCGCGGCCACGGCCTGGAAGCTCAGGCATCTCGACCTTTGTCAAGGATCAGTCAGGTGCAGTGAGAACAAATGGCGTAGTAGGGCCACGGAAGGAGCAATGCGTACCATGGCCTCATAGACGAAGGCGAAAATAGCAAGAAGGGCGACTGATTGGGGATGCAGGTGCAACATATGGATCTGATAGTGGGAGAGCACGGCGTTGAAGAGGGTGGAGAAGGGAGGAATCAGGCCAGCCCATAGGGCGTCAATGAAGAATTGGACATCAGTGGTTGTCCTATCGACAGGGACATGGGACGCGGGCCAAGCCGTCGTCTCCCCCCATTCGTTGAAGATGGTGGCGAGTGCTAGGCGGACCTTGTCCAGGGCCTCCTGGTTGAGCACCAGTGACCGTCCCACAGCGGGTTCAATGGATGGGGGTGGCCCGGTTGAAGACTGAGCCTTCTCCTTTCCCTTCTCCGTTCACCGGGGCACCATGGCGGCAAGGATGGCCGAGCTCGGGACAGATTGGAAGAGGAGGTTACTGATTCGGAAGGGCAGGAGACTAGGAGGGGCGCATCACCAAGCAATGAGGGGTAACAGTGTAAATCATGATGGTCGCCTAGCTAGGCAGATATCAAGGCTGCATGGGGAAGCGGGGCCGCCCACGCCCCATCGGTCGCCACACGTCAGCCAAAGCCGCAGGCTGTTAGGGCCTGCGGCGCTCCGCACTTGCCCCTTGGCTTCGCCTCGAAGCCGGTCCGAGCGCGCCTTTGGCCCGGGGGCTACTGTCGGCGTTCTAGGAACAGGGGTCCCCAGACTTGCCTGCCTGCAGCCCACGGTGTGGCTCCACAAGCGGCCCTGTGCGACCCATCTTCATCAGCAAGCACTCAAGGCCCTCGCGAGGGGCCAAGCCTCGCGTGGCAGACGACGCAAGACCTCCTTGGGGGCAGCCTCACCATGCTGGCTCGTGAGGGGCGGAGAGATCAAGGCAAGGGAGACCTCGCGAGGTCCCTGTGACGTAAGCCATGATGACCAAGGCCAGGCGGGCGCCAGCGTGCGCAGTGTCGTCATTTGCTCTTTGGTGCTAAAGAGGCAAGCTCAGGCACGGAATCCTGAGGCATCAAGCAAATGTTTCCATATCGGTGCAACAAGACCAAGACCAGCAGGACAGCAGGACAGAGGTCACCTGGAGCCCAAGACGGCGTCACCGCCAGAGCCTTTGGCAGGCGAAGACTACTTTTGTCAGGATAACTTATACTAGTTGTCCCCCTTCAAACTTGACTGTTGTGGGATCCCTTCCTGCTCAATATTTGGGAAGAGGACCAGGGCCTCTATAAATAGGACTAGCGACCACCTTAGCAAACGGGAGAGGATCATTCAGACCACTATACACCACACAAGCTAGCCAAGCACAAGAACACCTCTCCTAAGGAGGCCGTTCTTCCCCTTGTAATTGTTCATCCTTGGCCCATGAGGCAATCCACCACACCACACTGGAGTAGGGTATTACACCGCAACGGTGGACCGAACCAGTATAAATCTTGTGTCCCTTTGTTCGGCGAGTTCGATGCGCCAAGACTTGAGATTGTGTTGAGGGCGAGAGCTAGAGGGGGAGAGATCTTCGTGCGCACCCCAGTGTTCGAACGTCAAGGGTTTTGCCGGAACCCGAAATCCTACAAGGGTCTCGAAAAAATGTTTTCCCCCTGATAGCTAGAACACACCAGCTACATCTTCGGACGCAAGGAAGTGTGTCCATATTACGGGCAAAAAATGGTTCTCCCCCTGACAGATTGGGACCCACCACCTATGTCTTCGCACGCAAGGAAGTGCCTCCTTATCCTCGGTGACAGCTGGGACCCACCAGGTCAAACAGTATGTAGGGTTGTCTGTCTGGTCGCGAACGTGTACATACATATTGGTCGATCGGTCTCTCTACAGTGATGAACCGTGGCCGAGTAAGGAGATGCACGTGTCGTAGTAGATGCACGGACGTAGCATGTCACGCAGTCCCATCTATATATATTGTGTACAAAAATGTATAGCCACGCTGCAAAAAATTAAATACGGCTACGTACGTACATAAGGGCGGGGTATCGAACGCGTACTCGCGCATACGTACGGCCAGGGCTCGTGTACATGGAGAGGCAATGGACGGCAGCGACGTCGTCCTGTTCATCGGCAGCTAATTGACTGGGTCAGAACGGAGGAAACAACGTTGTCTTCACCGAGAGCCAAGTGACTGGGTTGGAATGCATCCTGTTCATAGGGAGCGAAGCCACTAGGTCGGAACACGTCCTGTTCATCGGGAGTGAAGCCACTGGGCCGGAACGCGTCCTGTTCATCGGGAGGGAGGGCATTGGGCCAGAACGCGTCATGTTTATCGGGAGCCAACTGGCTTGGCCGGAACTGCCGGAACAGGGTCTGGCGTACCGTAATACAGAGGAAAACGACCTTCTGTTCCATCGCGTATGGTCGAAATAGGGTCGTATTCATCGGGAAGGGTCTAGCGTACCACAAAACGGAGGAAACGAACTTGTGTTCATGCTCCTACGGTTGAAACGGGGTGCTGTTGATCGGGACGGGTGTGGCGTACCGCAAAACGGAGGAAACATACTTGTGTTGGAGCGCCTACGGTTGAAACAGGGTCCTGTTCATCGGGAGGGGTGTGGTGTACCGCAAAACGGGACTCCATAGGCTACTATTCATCCACCATCTACTGCCTCCCTCCAACCTCCACGGGCTACTGTTCATGCACTGTCGACTTCCTCTAGCCTCCACCTGCTACTGTTCATCCACCATCGACTTCCTCCAGCCTCCACCAGCTACTGTTTACCACGGGGTCCTGTTCATCTAGCCTCCACCGGCTACTGTTCAACCAGCCCTCCACACGGGTTCCTGTTCATTCACCCCAACCGGCTCGGGTGTGTGGCGGCCTCCTCTCGACCGGGGTCCTATTCATCCAGCGGCAACGGTGTCTACTACCACGGGGTCCTATTCATCCAACCCCCACCGGGAACTGTTCATCCAACACCCAACAATGGTCACTGTTCATCAAGAGGCAGCAGCAGGTTCGATCGGCTTTAGTTAGCAGCAGTAGCAAAGGAATCGCTCGGCTTCAGTTAACAGCCAGGGATCGATCGCTCGGGTTTAGTAACATAGCTAGTGCAATCGCTTCAGCAGTAAGCGAACGACTCGCTCGGGTTCAGTTAGAGCCCAACGCCTCGCACCCACGCTTGTACGTGTACGAGAGAAACACGCAAATCTCCATGTGCATCGCTCGGCCCCGACCATGCACCGTAACCGGGAACTCCCTGATATTTTCCTCACCCTCGCTTCTACCATGATTTTTTCCATCATGGACGGCCCAAAGAATGTCATGCAGTTGCGTCTTCGGTCCGCCCTGGACGAAAACCCATTATGTGTCATGATTTTTTGTCATAGAATTAGGATCCCACCACATGCATGCTGATACGCGTTTTTGTCACAATTATCATCATAGAAGTGTCATAAGCATGACAGAAAAAATTCGTTTGGCCCAAAATGTCACGGATGTGTCTTTTTTTGTAGTGAGAGCCTAGATGTCTTCGAAGAAAGGCTCCTTAGGCCATTAGTCGTGCCCCCTATCATTGGAACGGCACTGCTTCATGAGGAGCTTCCCCTCGCACCACCCTCGGGTGCACTGGACTATGGCTCGGCCTCGAGGACACGCTTGTTACTGCCACTAGAGCCTCAGGCGAACAACTGGACTGCGGAGTTCAAGGCTTACCTGCTCCATAGTACTGTGCCTACACAGGATCTGGAAGCAGAGCGCGTCGTTCGAGAAGCCACCGCCTATTGTTTGCGAGATGACAAATTGTACTGCAGGAGCCCAAATGGCGTTTCACTGCGGTGCATCTCGGAAGAGCAAGGACGTGAGCTGCTTACTGATGTTCTTGGAGGAGATTGCGGGAACCACTCCTCGTCGCCCGCCCTCGTCGGCAAGGTACTCCGGAGCGGCTTCTATTGGCCGACTGTGCTCCACGACACTGCTGAACTTGTCCAATCATTAGAAGCTTGCCAGTTCCACACCAAGCAAATTCACCAGCCAGTGCAGGAGCTCCAGACGATCCAAGTTTCATGGCCCTTCGTGGTCTGGGGGCTAGACATACTAGGCCCCTTCCCTCGGGCGGCTGGTGGCTACCGCTACCTCTGCATTGCCATTGATAAGTTCACCGAGTGGACAGAGTTTGAGCCCGCATGCACAAACCCGGCAGCCTTGGCCGTCAAGTTCATTAGGGCACTCATAATCCGGTTTGGCTTCCCCAAGCGCATCATCACCGATGACTCTGAGTTCACGAGCAGCCTCTTCTAGTCATACTGTGCCAACATCAGCACACAGATGTAACGCCCTCGATGCGGCTATATCTCCTACGTGTCGAAGCACGACTTAGAGGCATAACCGCATTGAAAGCAATGGCGCAAGTAAGGTAATCTTCACAACAACCCATGTAAATATATAGAAGGGGAAAAGATACATAGTTGGCTTACACTCGCCACGTCACACAAATACATGAATAACATTACAATCATCCAATACACTCATGGTCCGACTACGGTACCAAAATAAAAGATCAACCCCAACATGCGACATGGTCCCCGATCGCCCCAACTGGGCACCACTACTGATCATCTGGGAAAGACACATAGTAACGACGAGAGTCTTCATCGAACTCCCACTTGAGCTCAAGCACATTGTCTTGAGCGGTATCATCGGTCCCTGCATCTGGTTTTGGAAGTAAAATGTGAGTCACGGGGACTCAGCAATCTCGCACCCTCGCGATTAAGACTATTTAAGCTTATAGATAAGGCAAGGTAATATGTGGAGCTGTAGCAACCGACTAGCATATATGGTGGCTATCCTGTTCACACAAGAGAGCGAGAAGAGGAGGCAAAGCACGAACGAAGAACTATGATCAAGAAGTGATCCTAGAACAACCTACGTCAAGCATTACTCCAACACCGTGTTCACTTCCCGGACTCCGCCGAGAAGAGACCGTCACGGTTACACACGCGGTTGATTCATTTTAATTAAGTTAAGTTTCATGTTATCTACAACCGGACATTAGCAAATTCACATCTGCCCATAACCGCGGGCACGACTTTCGAAAGTTCAAATCCCTGCAGGGGAGTCCCAACTTAGCCCATCACAAGCTCTCACGGTCAACAAAGGATATTCCTTCTCCTGAGACATTCCGATCAGACTCGGCATCCCGGTTTTCCAAGACATCCTCGACAATGGTAAAACTAAACCAGCAGCACCGCCCGAATGTGCCGACAAATCCCGATAGGAGCTGCACATATCTCGTTCTCAGGGCACACCGGATTGTCCAAGGTTCCGGTAGGCCAGCCCAGAGTTGCCCCTGGTGGCCACCGGCAGCTGACAGGTTGGACCAACACTCAGAGGAGCACTGGCCCGGGGGTTTAAATAAATATGACCCTTGAGTCCGCGGAACCCAAGGGAAAAAGAGAATAGGTGGCAAATGGTAAAACCAAAGTTGGGCATTGCTGGAAGAGTTTTATTCAAGGCGAACTGTCAAGGGGTTCCCATTATAACCCAACCGCGTAAGGAACGCAAAATCCGGGAACATAACACCGATATGACGGAAACTAGGGCGGCAAGAGTGGAACAAAACACTAGGAAAAAGGCCGAGCCTTCCACCCTTTACCAAGTATATAGGTGCGTTAATATAAACAAGATAATATGGTGATATCCCAATAATAAACAATGTTCCAACAAGGAACGATCTCCAATCTTCACCTGCAACTAGCAACGCTATAAGAGGGGCTGAGCAAAGCAGTAACATAGCCAATCAACGGTTTGCTAGGACATGGTGGGTTAAAGGTTTGACATGACAATTTGGGAGGCATGATAAGAAAGTGGTAGGCATCATAGCATAGGCATAGCAAAAGAGCGAGCATCTAGCAAGCAAAGATAGAAGTGATTTCGAGGGTATGATCATCTTGCCTGCAAAGTTGTCAGAGTTGACTTGATCCTCGTCAGCAAACTCAACGGGTTCCTCGTTAGCGAACTTGTCTCCCAGCTCTACCCAAACAAGACAAACAAGCAAAAGGAACACAATCAACCACGTGCAATGCTCAAACAACATGATGCGAACATGGTATGCTATGCGGGACGCGATATGTGATGCAGATGCAAGATTTGACAAGGAATGATTGAACCTGGCCTCAACTTGGAAATACAAGAGTGCCACTGGAAAGGTGAGGTGATTTCGGTTGAAATCGATCTAATGATCACTGGAATCGGATGCACGGTTTGGAAATGGCAAGCAGAACAAATATGGCACCCGTCTGCGATAATCAGCAAGTAGCCATCTAAAGGCATCAAGATAATTATGCTACAGCACTCAAACATGACAACAAAATACATGGCAGGGATCCACTCATGATGCTTGACAAAAGATGAACACTGAGCTATGGCTAATTCATCCATTAGCAGGTTCAAACAAGCATGGCAAAAGTGCAAATGATAATAGGTTTCAGACTTAGTGAAATTAACACAAGTTTGGAATTTAACATTAGGTAGCACACTTTAGAGCATGAAAACTACATGCTACAGGCATGTGAACATGAAGCTACTCAAAGCACTTAACAAAAGTCCCTTAGTGACCTTGAGCCAAACGGGATCATAAAATACAATTGCAAGCATGTGAACATGACAAAAACATAATCAGATTCCAGACTTAGAAAAAAACTGGAGCATGCAAATCTGTTAACGAGTAGGCATGTTCATGAGCTCGATGCACTCACTACAGAGCATGTCATGACAAACTAAGCATACACCCATCAAGAATACATGGCATAGAAGCTAGACATGGCAAGAACAACAACATAGCATGCACGGATCAATAGCAACATCCTCGGCAAAATCGCTAACAAGTCAACAATCTGCCAGGATTCACGAAATAGCAAAAGTAGAGCTCGATTGACTCAAGCTAGGATGCTCCATAAATGCAAACAAATACATGGATGGATAGATCACCACAATGTTAACAAATCATCCTTACTTATCATCCTCAAAAGAGGCACGGATCACTAGGAAACAACATGAACATATGGCATAATGACAAAATCAGGACAAGGAATGTGCACTACTTTGCAAGCTTGTGCAATCTTGTGCTAGTCACCACACATATCACAAAAATACATGGTAAGCACCTCTGTAAAGATGGCATGGCATATAACAAAACACATGTAGAGCTCAGTAGCATATCATGCACACATTAAACATGGCAAAAATGACAAATATCTATTTGATGAAACAGATCTGATAATTTTATCATATAGCCCTCTTCCAACAGCATTTCGGGCATCAAGATGAGCTCAAATGAAAATGATGCAATGAGATGAAACAATGTACTCTCTGAGGCGAACATTTTTATATGCTACACGCACAAAGCAGAGGTACATATGCAAAGTTATGAAGCGATGAACAATGCTAAAAATAATGCAGACTTAGGGGGGAAAACGAGGTCAACCCCTAGGGTTTCACTGTAGCAGATATGGATCTGGGCACACTTCTCGAGGATCGACGGGGCTTCTTGCCGGAGTTGTTCGATGCGGTGGCCGGAGCTGGGGGGAACGTCGCCGGAGTAGGGGGCCGGGGCGGCGCTCGCAGGGGACGGTGGTGGAGGCCGGCGAGGTGGCGCGGGCGAGGTCGCCGGAGTTGGCGCGGGCGCGGATCTGTGCTACATCGGCGTCGATCGGCGAGGTGGCGAGGTCGCCGGAGATGAAGATCCGGCGCGGTGGCGGGGAGCTCGGCGCGGGGAGGCGCGACGTTGACCCACGGGAGGCGGCGGCGGAGCGCGCACGGGCCGAGAGGGCCCCACCTGGGCCCGGCGGGCCGGCGCGGGGCGGTGGCGAATCCGGCGCTGACACGTGGCGGCGGTGGAGGATCGGACACGTCCGGCCGGTGGATTTCGTCCGGCGGCGGAGAGGGGAAAAGAAGCTAGGGTTTGGACCCGAAAATGAAGGAGGGGGGGCCTATTTATACATAGAAGGAGCTAGGAGACTCCAAATGGAGTGCGGTTTTCGGCCACGCGATCGTGATCGAACGCTCTAGATGATGGAGAGGGTTTAGGTGGGTTTTGGGCCAAATTGGAAGGGTGTTGGGCTGCAACACAAACGAGGCCTTCTCGGTCCCTCGGTTAACCGTTTGAGTATCAAACGAAGTCCAAATGGTACGAAACTTGACAGGCGGTCTACTGGTAGTATACCAAGGCCACTTGACAAGTCTCGGTCCAATCCGGAAATCTTTAACCCCCACACACAAAAAGAGGTAGAAAGGGCCACCGGAGGAGATAGGAGTGTCGGAATGCAAAACGGACAACGGGGAAAATGCTCGGATGCATGAGACGAACACGTATGCAAATGCAATGCACATGATGACATGATATGAGATGCATGACAAGGCAACAACACACGGAGACAAAAACCCGAACCCGAGGAAAATAAAATAACTTAGCGCCGGAAACGGCAAGAGTTGGGATACATATAAGGTAAATTACATCCGGGGTGTTACAACAGATCTGCTACGCCTAAGTGGCGCACCCTAGGAGTAATGGCCAGGCCGAGCATGCCAACGTTGAGGTCCTCAAGGTCCTAAAGACAAGGAGCTTCAAGAAGAAGCTCCAGGCCTGCAGCAAGGGCTGGCTGGATGAGCTCCAGTTTGTGCTATGGTCCATCCGCACCACGGCAACTAAGCCCACTAGCGAGACTCCTTTCTCTTTTTTAGAGAAAAGGCAAGAGCCCGAGTTTTTAAATAAAACCACACGGTAGAGTACCACGTAGTACAACCACGAGTTCACCGAGGTCGAGGTGAGCCTCCTTTCTTCCTTGTCTATGGGGTCGAGGTGGTCCTCCCTTCAGAGCTTTAAGTATGGCTCTCTGAGAGTCCTAGCATTTGATGAAGTGCACCAGGATGGCTCGCAGAAGGCCGACCTGCTGCTCCTCAAGGAGGCTCGTCATTAGGCCGCCCTTCGTGCCACAAGGTACTAGTAGGCCTTGCACCGTTACCACAGCTGCAACATCCGCCCTCGTACCCTTGAGGTCAGGAACCTCTTCTTGCACAGGATTCTCTCCAGAGAGGGGCTCCACTAGCTCTCACCCATGTGGGAGGACCCTTTTAGGGTCACTCACATCTCCAGGCTAGGTGCAGCCCACCAGGAGACGGAGGACGGAGTTTCCGTGCCTAATGCCTTGAACATTCGACACCTCCACAAGTTCTACCATGACCGCCAAGCATACGAACGCATAGGGTTTGTACACGCCCCAGAGACTCTTAGCGGGTCCACCTGACGGCCGCTTGAGAGCTCCCGCCCTTGCCCAAGTGGAATCCCCAAGCTCCGCGCTGGCAGAATGATCGTATCGCGATCATGCCCATGGCCAAGTGGAAGCCCCAAGCTTTGCGCTTGCGGAAAGATCGGATCGCGATAATACCCACACCCTGATGGAAGCCCCAAGCTCCACGCTGGCGGAACAATGAGCCGCGATCAGACCCACACCTGGTGGAAGCCCCATCCTCTGTGCTGGCAGAATAATCAAACAATGGTGCCCCATGGGTTGCACCAACCTCAAGCTTACCCGTGCTAGACACAGCCGCCTCATCTCCTTCTCGCTATTATAATCAAAATCGTCATCTTGCTTCAGTAAAGCTTTGGTTATTGGTTCATGGTGGTTTTTGTTGAAGTCTTGCCCTACGAGTCACGCATGCTCACGACCTCTCTCTTGAGCCCCTCGCGAGCAAGGGCTGGTCATGGTGCCTATGCTCGGGTTAGTCCCAGCAGTGCTGGATAACCCAAGCGACCGAGCTCCAGCTCACGGGCCTGCTCTCGTGCAGGCCACACCACCAAGGTCATTGGTGTATTCTTGCGAGAAGCTCACGGGTGGGCCGACGAATTCATGATGCTCCCTTATAGTGTAACTTCCCGTGTGTAGCCTCCTGGTTGTGGCCGCCCTGGGAGGGCTAGCTCAAGACAGCCGCCTGGTATAAAACCTCGTGATCCAAGCCTCGTGAGACGCGCCCTACCTACACGTCTAGAACCTCATGAGTCGCTTGTGCATCAAAGGGGCGAGCTCCCTGAGAATCGTGCCTCGAAGACCCTCACCAGCTTCCCATGATCCTTACCTCCTAGTATGTCCAGGCATCTTGACCTGGCGTACCAGCGACGGCTGAGGTTTGCCAGGAGGCTGGGCCCAGATAACAAAAAGCACACAAGCAAGCAAAAAGGAGAAACCAAGCAAAAGAAGAGGCTTCTTGGAGAGCGCAAGCATTCATTACAGTACCAAGCAGTTAAGTAAAAGTTGTTGTCTTCGCGCCCCCATCAGGCCACGAGTAATTACTAGCAGATTAGTTAAGCAATGGCCTAAGGAGATAGGTCGCTGCTGTCGCCGCCGTCCTCGTTTTCCTTAGCTCCGCCATGGTTGTCACTTCTGTCGTCGGTGAATTGGGCGTGCAACACGTCCACGTGATCCTCCACCTCCTTCCTGAGGGTATTGCGAAGTTCTTCTGGACGGAGCTATCACAGCCTCGAAATGAAAGTTGGGGTTGGCCTGATGGAGGTTGCTAAAGATGTGTGCCGTCACCTGGGTTAGGAGGTCGCGACACTCGTCTTCGATGATTCCGCCCATCTTCTTGAGGCCGTCTTCAAGACGTTCCATGATCTTGGTAAAGAAGGCGAAGTAACTATTGTCATCAGTCTTGAGAGGGCTGGAGACATCCTGCTTGCAAATAGAGCCCATGGCGCGGCAAGCTCATAGCTCGAGAGCTTGGAACATCTTGGAGCGCTCATGCTACCGCCCCCAAGCCCGGTCCGCCTCGTCCCTCGCCTGTTCCACAACGGCCGCAACACTTCCCACTTGCCCCCGGAGTGAGGCCAGCTAGCCTCGGCACTAGATTTTGCCTCCAACACAGTCGCTCATCATTTTTTCGCTTCAGCAAACTTTTCCTTGAGGCGGTCTTGAAGCGGTCTTCCTACAGCTTCAACTTATCGCTGTATTCTTTTGCGAGCGACTTGCGGTTCTGCTTGATCTTCAGATCGGTATCCCTTGGCTCTTCTTCTCCTTGGCCACCAGGTTTGTGTTGGCCTTCTCCAGGTGCTGGGCATAAAAAGCCTGGGCAGCGGTCACCTTGCGGTCCAGCACTTCTAGCCGCCCGCGCTCCAGGTCTTGCGCGGAAGTCATACGCGCCAGCTCCCACTCGAGGATATCAAGGTCCGCTTCGTGAACCCCCAGTTCGTCTTTGCGGGAGGATAGGGCATCCCTCCTCACCTGTAGCTGATGCTCCAATGTCTTGATCTGACCTTGGAGCTCCTACTCCACCGCCACCTCCGCAACTCCCTCCATCACTACTTTCGTCTTCATGATGGGGGCTCCATGGCAAAGCAGCCGGGGTGGAGATGACGAGGACCCAAAGAGGGGAGGAGGAATTGTGGGCGAGACGGAAGGCGCGGTAAGGCGAACGAGAGCAAGGAAGACAATGATGGCCCCGCGCCGCGCACAGGCAGGCTTTATGTCAGCACGAGCGGTTGCCAAGGCGTCGTGGGAGAAGTGGAGTCATCCCCCACTCATCGTGCGCCACGCGACGTGACTAGCCCGCAGGCGGTTAGGGCCAATATCGTTTCACCTAACGGGCGGAGATGTGCGCATCGCGGACCTGAGGGATACCGTCAGTCCCATGGAACAGGGGTACGTAGGCCTGTCTGCCTTCGACCTAGGGCGCGATACATATCCAATGTTGAAATGGTTGGCCCACCAGCGTATGGCACGACCAAGACCCCTTGTGAGTTCCCCATCAGCAGGCACCCTGAGGAGGCTAGGTGATGACCCACGAATAGAGGGAATCAATCATAGTCCTTTCAGTAAGTAAGAGTGTCGAACCCAATGAGGAGCAGAAGGAAATGACAAGCGGTTTTCAGTAAGGTATTTTCTGCAGGCACTGAAATTATCGGTAATAGATAGTTTTGTGATAAGATAATTCGTAACGGGTAACAAGTAACAAGTATAGCAAAGGTGCAGAAAGGTGGCCCAATCCTTTTTATAGCAAATTATTAGCCTATACAAACCCTTATATAAAGCAAAGCGGTCCCGAGGACACATGGGAATTATTGTCAAGTTACTTTTCATCATGCTCATATGATTCGTGTTGGTTACTTTCATAATTTAATATGTGTGTGGACCGGTTCTTGGGTGTTGTCCTTACTTGGACAAGCCTAACCCCTCTCACAAGCATCTGCAACTACGAACAAAGAATTATTATAAATCTAATCATAGCACGAAACATGTGGATCCAAATCAGCCCCTTATGAAGCAACGCATAAACTAGGGTTTAGGCTTCTGTCACTCTAGCAACCCACCATCTACTTATTACTGACCAATGCCTTCCACTAGGCCCAAATCTTCGTAAAGTTTCATTTAGTCGATGTTCACATAACACCACCAGAGGAAAGACAACATACATCTCATCAAAATATCAACCGAATACCAAATTCACATGATTACTTATAACAAGACTTCTCACATGTCCTCAGGAACAAACGTAACTACTCACAAAGCATGTTCATGTTCAAGCTCAGAGGGGTATTGAATATCATTAAGGACCTGAACATATGATCTTCCACCAAATAAACCAACTAGCATCAACTACAAAGAGTAATCAACACTACTAGCAACCCATGGGTACCAATCTGAGGTTTTGAGATAAAGATTGAATACAAGAGATGAACTAGGGTTTGAGAGGAGATGGTGCTGGTGAAGACGTTGATGGAGATTGACCCCCCTCGATGAGAGGATCTTTGGTAATGACGATGGCTTCGATTTCCCCCTCCCTGAGGGAAGTTTCCCTGGCAGAACAGCTCCACCAGAGCCCTAGATTACTTCTGCCTAGGTTCTGCCTCGAGACGACGGTGCTTCATACCGAAAGCTTCGTTATGATTTTTTCTAGGTCAAAACCTTTCATATAGAAGAAGATGGGAGCCGGAGACCTGCCAGGGGCCCACAAGCCCTGGGGGTAGGGCGCGTCCCCAGGCTTGTGGCCACTTGATGGGTCCCCCTCTTGCTGCCCAATATTTTTAATATATTCCAAAATAATTCTCCGTAAAGTTTCAGGACATTTGGATTTGTGCAGAATAGGTATCTCAAATTTGCTCCTTTCCGGTCCAGAATTCCAGCTGCCGGCATTCTCCCTTTTTATGTAAAGTTTGTAAAATAAGAGAGAAAATGCATAAGTATTGTACCATAATGTGAAATAACAGCCCATAATGCAATAAATATCAACATAAAAGCATGATGCAAAATGGACATATCAACTCCCCCAAGCTTAGACCTCGCTTGTCCTCAAGCGAAAGCTGAAGTCGATAATCATGTCCACATGTTTAGAGATAGAGGTGTCGATAAAAATTGAATACAGACATGACGGCATCATGATCATCTTCAGAACAACAACATATTGTCGTATAACTTCTTATGCTAAAGTGATAATTTATTCACAAGGTAAAGTATGAACCAAAAACTTCATTGAAAACTAATAAACTGTGATCCCAATCATTGAAGCAATTGCAATTTTTCGTAATATTGGAAAGAGTCAATGTAAGAGCTTTTATGTAGCAAGTACACATACTTCACCATCTTTTAGTCTTCCAAAATTGTTAACACGCACCTGATATTTATGAGATCAAAGCCTCAATCAGACACAGAGAAAGATAGGGGCTTATAATTTCACCTCACAACCTTTTACCTCAAGGGTAATGTCAACAATGCTAATTTATGATCACCTACATCCAAGTGGATATGTATGTCTGGATCTTTCCCCAACACATAGTGCTTGCCAAAAAGAAAAGGTGTAAAAAGGAAAGGTGAAGATCACCATGACTCTTGAATAAAGGTTGAGGGTAAAAATAAAAGATAGGCCCTTCACAGAGGGAAGCTGAGTTTGTCACGCTTTTTTTATGGTTGGATGCACAAAATCTTAATGCAAAAGAACGTCACTTTATATCGCCGCTTGTGATAAAGAACTTTATTATGCAGTTTGTCGCTTATTTTTTTCCTCAATCAAAAGATCATACGTATTTAGAGAGCAATTTTTATTGCTTGCACCATGAGAACTTACTTGAAGGATCTTACTCAATCCATAGGTAGATATAGTGCACTCTCATGGCAAAACTGTTTTAATGGATGTTGGATGCACAAGTAGTATCTCTACTTGGTGCAAAAGATTTGGCTAGCATGGGATGAGAAGAAAGCTCAACATGTTGGAGGATCCATGAAAATATAACATCTATTCGGATATAAGAAAACATAACACATTATGCTGCCTTCCTTGTCCAACATCAACATTTTAGCATATAATATTTTAATGAGTGCTCGCAATCACAAAGGGTGCCCAAGATAGTATATTTATATGTGAAACCTCTCTTTCTTTATTAATTCCCATTAATTAAAACAATGACCGAAACTATGTTTGTCAACTCCCAACAAATTTTATGTGACATACTTCTTATATGTGAAGTCATCACTCTCCACAAGGTCATTATATAATCTTTTATTTCTTTTTATTCTATTTTATTTTCCAAGATCAAAGCAATAAAGCAAAGCCCTCAACTCAAAACTACTATTTATTATATAACTCTTGGACTCGATTATGTAGATAGATCACCAAGCAAAACTCAAATACTAAATCATACTAAAACTTTTATTCTACTAGATCATGATAAAACCAAAAGGATTGAACTAAGGTAAACGATGAAAGTAAAGATGTGATGGTGATACGATATCGAGGCACCTTCCCCAAGCTTGGCACAAGCCAAGGGGAGTGACCATACCCATGTACTCAAGTCTCCTTCGGAGGTGGTGGTGGTGATGAGGTCGTCTTTTTCTCATTGCATAATGCCTTCTTATTCTCCAGCTCAAGCTTTAATACCCTTTTGCATAATGCCTCCTTGCTTTCCTGTAGGAAATAGGATGGGATAAGTTGAACCTTAGGTTTGTTTCCTTTGTTAGGAAGGCTTGACTTCTTGAATTCGACGTGCATATCTACAGGTTGAGGTAGTGGATCTTCATCTTCATCAGAGTTGTCATCTCTTGTTTTCTCCATGTCAAAGTGTCCCTCCTCCTTCGTAGTACATCCATAAGGATCCACCTCTCCATTGACCTTTGGGTTTGCGATATAATTAGTGACATAGCTCCCTCCCTCCGAATCTTGAGATGTCACATTTTCAGATCTGCCAAGAAACAGCACGAAACAAGAACATAAGAGATTGCCATGATATGGTGGTAAAAACCTTTGGGAGATTGTATAATGAATTTTTACCGTGCAAAAAAAGTATCCTAGAAGTAAACGGAGTCCATAGGGCACACGAGGTGGCCATAAGCCTGGGAGGCGCGCCTAGGGGGTAGGGCGCGCCCCAATGGCTTGTTGCCTCCTCGTGCGCTATTCGGACTACTTCTTATTTTCTATTTTTTTTAATATTACAAAATGGAGTAAAATTGCCATTGGAAAACTTTTGGAGTCGGTTTACTTACCGTATCACATACCTATTCATTTTTAGAGTTCTAGGGCATTCCGGAAAGTTTCCTTTATGTACTCCTCCGGTGTTTTGGTATGAATAATATTAGTATCAACATTTATGGGAGTACCTGAGATATAATGTTTGATTCTTTGCCCATTCACCACCTTCGGGTTATTGCCTTCGGCGTTGTTGATTTTGATGGCACCGGAACGGTAAACTTCCTCGATGATGTAAGGTCCTTCCCATTTAGGGAGAAGTTTTCCTGCAAAAAATCTTAAGCAAGAATTGTACAGCAAGACATAGTCACCTACATCAAATACCCGCTTTTGTATCCTTTTGTCATGCCATCTTCTCACCGGCAAGTTTGAAATCATAGTTGAGCTCTTTAATTTCCCAATAAGCTTTATGTTCTAATTCAAGAGGTAAGTGACATGCTTTCCCATAAACCATTTTATAAGGAGACGTACCCATAGGATTTTTGTAAGCAGTTCTATAGGCCCATAGTGCACCATCAAGCTTCTTACACCAATTCTTCCTATATCTATTAATAGTCTTTTGCAAGATCAATTTTATTTCTCTATTACTTTCTACTTGACCACTAGACTGGGGATGATACGTAGATGCAGTTCTATTATTAACATCATACTTAGCAAGCAATTTACAGAAATCACCATGAATAAAGTGTGACCAACCATCAGTCATTAAATATCTAGGGACTCCAAACCTCGGGAAAATAACATCTTTAAGCAGTTTAATAGAGGTGTTATGATCAGCACTAATAGTTGGAATAGCTTCTACCCACTTAGTAACGTAATCAACAACAACTAAAATATGAGTATAGCCATTACAGGAAGGAAAAAGGTCCCATATAATCAAACCCCCAAACATCAAATGGTTCAATAACAAGTGAATAATTCATTGGCATTTCTTGACACCTACTAATATTACCAATTCTTTGACATTCATCACAACATAATACAAACTTACGAGCATCTTTGAAGAGAGTAGGACAATACAAACCAGATTGTAATACCTTGTGTGTAGTTCTGTCTCCGGCATGGTGTCCTCCGTAAGCTTCGGAGTGACACTTGCGTAGGATCTCTTCCTGTTCATGCTCAGGTACACAACTTCTAATAATACCATAAGTAATGTCTTAAATCATAGAAAAACTTTTTATTTTGTTGGTATGTGAAACTAGGTGGTATTAATTTAGCAACAATCTAATTAGCATAATCAGCATACCAAGGAGTACTACGAGAAGTATTTATAATGGCTAATTGTTCATTAGGGAAACCATCATCAATAGGTAGTGGGTCATCAAGAATATTTTCTAACCTTGACAAGGTGTCTCCTACGGGGTTTTCAGCCCCCTTTCTACCAGTAATATGTAAATCAAATTCTTGTAGCAATAGACCTCACCTAATAAGTCTAGGTTTAGCATCTTTCTTTTCCATGAGGTACTTAATAGCAACATGACCGGTGTGAACGATCACTTTGGAATCAACAATATAAGATCTGAATTTATCACAAGCAAACACAACTGCTAAAAATTCTTTTTTCAGTAGTGGCATAATTTCTTTGAGCATTGTCTATGCTTTTACTAGCATAAATGATAACATTTAATTTCTTATCAACTCTTTTCCCTAGAACAACACCAACAACGTAATCACTAGCATCACACATAATTTCAAAGGGTAAGTTCCAATCAGGTGGTTAAACAATAGGTGTAGAAATTAAGGCTTTCTTAAGTATTTCAAATGCTTCTACACAATCGTCATAAAAATAAATGGAACATATTTTTGCAAAACATTAGTGAGAGGCCTAGAAATTTTAAAGAAGTCTTTAATAAATCTCCTATAGAAACCAGCATGACCAAGGAAGCTTCTTATACCTTTGATATCTTTAGGACATGACATTTTTTCAATAGCATTGACTTTAGCTTTATCAACTTCATACCTCTTTCAGATATTTTATGCCCCAAGACATTACCTTTATTAACCATAAAGTGGCACTTCTCCCAATTCAAGACAAGATTAGTTTCTTCACATCTCTGCAAAACTCGATCAAGGTTGCTCAAGCAATCATCAAAAGAAGTTCAATATACGGAAAAATCATCCATGAAAATCTCAACAATATTTTCACAAAAGTTAGAAAACATAGCAATCATACATCTTTGATAGGTAGCAGGTGCATTGCATAAACCAAAAAGGCATACGTCTATAAGAAAAAGTACCAAAAGGGCATGTAAAAGTATTTTTTCTTGATCCTCTCGTGACACGGGTATTTGGGAAAAACCAAAGTATCCGTATAGAACGAAAAAGTGTATATGTTTTGATAGTATTTCAAGTATTTGATCAATAAAAGGTAGAGGATAATGATCTGTTCGGGTAGGTTTGTTTAATTTTCTAAAATCAATTACCATTCTTTAAGCTGCGCAATAATTTGTGGAATCAATTCATTCTTATCATTAGGAACAATAGTAATACTTCCCTTCTTAGGGACACAATGTACATGACTTACCAATGTACTATCAGCAATAGGATAAGTTAAACCTGCTTCTAGAAACTATAATATTTCATTTCTTACCACTTCTTTCATCTTAGGATTTAATAGTTGTTGCTGATCAACAACGGGGTTTAGCATCAGGCTCCATATTAATTTTATGCTAAAATAGAGTGGTACTAATGCCCTTAAGGTCATCAAGATATGCATATTTTAGAGTATCAGGTACTTCTTTAAGATCAAACATAGGATCACTCTTGGGTGGTAGAGGATCTCCAAGAGTCTCAACAAGAAAATTGTGTTTCAGGATAGGCATTTGTTTAAAGAATCTCTCATCAGTTTTATTTCTTTCACTCATAAACATATCATTTTCATGTCTAGCAAATATTGTTCTAAAGGATCGGTAGGAGGCGCGACAATAGGAGCAAGACCAATATTTTCATCTTTACTAGGCGATTCTTTATCACGAGGTTGTCTACGAAATTTGTAGAAATTAAACGCATGACACACATCCCCGAAGCTTACACTAATAGTTTCTTCCTCGCAATCTATCTTAGCACTAACAATGTTCAAGAAAGGTCCACCAAATATAATGGGACAAAAAACATCTTGTGGGGAACCCAAAACTAGAAAATCAGTAGGGTATTTTATTTTCCCACACAAGACTTCAACATCTCGAACAATCCCAAGTGGTGTGGCAGTATCTCTATTAGCGAGCTTAATAGTAACATCAATATCTTCTATTTCAGCAAATGCAATATCGTTCATAATTTCTTGATATAAACTAAAAGGGATTGCACTCACACTAGTACCCAAATCACATAATCCATGATAACAATAATGTCCTATTTTAATAAAGACAACAATCTCCTATCTTAATAGAGACAACAGGCATGCCAACAACAGGTCTATGTTTATCTTTGTCATCGGGTTTAGCAATTCTAGTAGCTTCAACACAGAAATAAATAACATGCCCAATGATATTATCAACCAAGAGATCGTTAACCATTGCAACATTAGGTTCAACTTTAATTTGTTCATGGGGTGTAGGTGTTCTTGTATAACTCTTATGGACTAGAGCTGAAGCTTTAACATGTTCTTTTATCCTAATAGGAAAAGGTGGTTTCTCAACATAAGCAATAGGACTAACTAGATCAACATTATAAGTAATGGTTTCTTTAATGGGAGGATGACATTTAAACCACTTCTCCTTAGGGAGATCAACATGAGTAGCAAAAGATTCACAAAAAGAAGCTACTATCTCAGAGTCAACTCCATATTTAGTTCTAAATTCATAAAAAACATCGGTATCCATAAAATATTTAACACAATCAAACTCAAGGTTTATACCTGACTCCTTACATTCGTCGAGTTCCCAATCTTTAGAGTTATGTTTAATACTTTCCAAAAGATCCCATTTCAATTCAATAGTCTTCTTCATAAAAGAACCAGTACAAGAAGTATCGAGCATGGATTGATCATTACGAGAAAGCCGAGCATAAAAAAGCTCATGATTGGGGCATGAATATAGCATTGACTTAAGCCTCCCCCAAGCTTGGGCAATACTTTCACATTGACGAGGCGAAAAATTACATATATAATTCCGATCACGATGAACCAGATGCATAGGATAAAACTTCTGATAAAATTCCAATTTCAGTCGGTTGTAATTCCAAGCTCCAATATCATCACATAGCCTATACCATGCCAATGCCTCTCCCTTCAAAGATAAAGGGATGACATTTTAAGTAGGTGCAGTAGGTTGAGGAGCAACATCTTGCTCTATCCGTCAAGGTGAAGATACCTCGAACAAGCCCCTCAAAGGATGATTTTCCATAGTGACAAGTAACAATAAATTTCAGCACGTAATATAAATGTTTACTCACCAAATTCCAAATACCGAAGACGCTTCACTCCCTGGCAACGGCGCCAGAAAGAGTCTTGATGACCCACAAGTATTGTAGTGATCCGACCCCAAACGGTCAAATCTCTGTGCATAAGTGTCATCCCTATATCGGTAATGCTGACACACACAGTACTTTGAAGGATTTATAACAGAGTTGCAAACACACACTTATTACATCGAATATCTCATAAGAGAGTACTTATTACAATAATATGGCTTAAGGCCATCTAAATAAGATAACAACGGAAGGCTTGGAAGATAAAGCGAGTCCATCAACTCCAACGGCATAGCTGAGTGCACGACAACGACCTATCGCACCTTACTCTTCGTCTGAAAAGTCTGCAACATAATACGTTGCAGCCCGAAAATGGGTCAGCAGATGGAATATGCTGGCAATATAACACTGTAGTGCAAAAGAATAGGTAACAACTATAACTATATGCATATTTGGCTGGTGGAGGCTCTATGGTTATCATGTTTTTGCGAAAAGCCAATTTTTCCTATAACAAAGGAATATATTTTGTTTAACTATCATGGTAGTTGAAAAACACTGAGAAGGTTCCTCCAACTCAATCCCAATTAAACAATATTAAGAACCCAACAATTTAATTTAGAGTGATGAGATCAAATCAATAATTAAAGCACCAGATACTCAAAATGCCCATAACCGGGGACACGGCTAATCATGATTATTTTGTACACTCTGAAGAGGTTTGCGCACTTTTCCCCACAAGACTTGATCTCCTACGTTTAATTTCTTGCACTGCATGATGTTTGAGAAACGGATGACCGAGACACAGTCTTTCATAAGCATTAACTCTTTACTCTGGGTAGACAGTACCACCTACATCCCCTACATGTGCTAGCCTACCACTGAAAGAGGTCACGCAACATACTCAACTATGCTAGAGCCCATAATTGCTTGTGGCTGGACTCAGAAGTTTCCAGCATGAATAATCTTATGATCCTTGAGCCTGGGTGGAAAACCATAGGATGATCACACGGGTACTCTGGGATATCCCAGGACAACACTGGATTACTCTAGGCGCCCAGACAACCACTGGGTGCTCTAGGGTGCCTCAACCAATCCACCCAGATGTGTATTAAAGTAGCCACCTTAAGTTTAACCATTAATTAAAACTCTCACATCTGTCATGGATCACTCAAACCAAACCACGTCTACGAGCATAGCATAGCAGTATAAGCCTAACATAGAAGTAACTCCCATGGTTTGATATAAAAGACAATAGGTTCTACCTCATCACTACTTCCCAATACCCACAAGTATTCAAGTCCTAACCATGCAGTGTTTGAGGGTTGAGCCTAATGCATAAAAACTGTGTAACAAAGGGATATGATCAAAGTGTTACTTGCCTTGCTGACGATCCGCAAACCCTAGCGCCTCGTAGTAGCACGCTTCGCACTCCGAAAATTCTATCGCAAACAAACAATAGCATACATAAGAACTCAAGCATACATGCAAGGGTAAAACTCGGATGAGAAAGTCCAAACTAAAAGTTCAACTAAAGTGCTTCGATTTGCAAAAAGAATAAATCAAATCGGAGCTACAAAACTCAAACTATGATCGAAAGAAGTTCGAAACCAAATCTGCTTGCAACCAAATTTTAAATTTTCAAAATCATGTTCAAGTTGGTTGACTGGAGAGAGGGGTTCGAGACGAAAATTTTGGCGTTGGTTTCACTGGATTTGGACGAACGGTTTAAAAGTTGCGAGGGTTTCAAGATGAGGGGCTAATCTGCGATAAAAATAAAACAGAAAAAGAAAAATCTACCGGACGAACGTCTGCTAACAGAGACAAACGAACGAATTCGTTCGTTACAAGAACTAAACGAACGAACGTTCGCAGAAAAGATCTAACTGAAGAAAAAAACTGGGAAAAGCGATCTAATCAAAATAAAACCGAAAGGTTTTATACCTAAAACCGAGCAAAAATCGGTGGTCGACGGCGGCGGCTTCCGGCGAGTCCGGCTAGGTGGGGCGACGGCGGCGCGGGGTGCGGGGCAGCGGCGGCGGAGCTATGGTTTGGGACGGGGTGGAGAGGGCGGTGGCGACGGGGTACTTATAGGAGGGGGGTCCGACTTGGCCTAGGGGTGGAGAAGGCAGCGGCGGCGGCGTGCTCCTGGACTCCCGCCGGAGTCTGGCTCAGGCGCGGGGAAAGCGGTGGCGGCGCTGGGCCTTGGCCTGGCTCGGCTAGGCCGGCCCAGGTCAGCGCGCGATTTTTTTCTAAAAAATTCTACCGAAGGAAAATCCTAAATAAATATAAAAAATACTCTAAAAATGCCAAAAACAATTTTCGCCGTCTAAATATAATATTTAGAACAAAGTGAACATTTTTCTGGCCTAAAATGCAATTTTGAAAAATGCATATTTTTTCTAATTCAAATAAATCTTGAATAAAATCAAAGAAAAATATTTATTTGATTTTAACATTTTTCCTCCAATGTTTATTTTATTTTGGAGAAATCATTTTATCTCCGCTCATTTATTTTGATATTTGAAACATTCGGAGAGAAAAGTATTAAAACCAAAACGATCTTTTTTCAAATTTGAGAAAGATTCAAATATGAAAATAATGAAATCCCCAACTCTCTCCGGACATCCTTGAGTTGCTTAGGATTTTCTAGGATCGCAAACGAACTGCAAATAAAATATGATATGCATATGGTGATGTATGTATAACATCCAAATTGAAAAATTGGGATGTTACAAACCTACCCCCCTTGAGATGAATCTTGCACTCGAGATTCGGGTTGGCTAGAAAATAGGTGTGGGTGGTCTTTCCATAATTCTTCCTCCCGTTCCCAGGTGGCTTCATCCTCAGTATGGTGGCTCCACTGAACTTTGCAAAACTTGGTAACCTTGCTGCGTGTAACCCGGCTGGCAAACTTGAGAATCTTGACAGGTTTCTCCTCATAGGTCAGATTACTATGCAACTGAATGGCTTCCAGGGGTACTGTATCTCTTAGTGGAATATCGGCCATCTCAGCATGACACTTCTTCAACTGGGAAACATGAAACACATCATGAACTCCTGATAGTCCTTCGGGTAACTCCAACTTGTAGGCAACCTCTCCCATACGTTCCAAAACTCGGTATAGTCCTACAAATATCGGGGCTAACTTTCCCTTAACTCCAAAGTGTTTAACTCCTCGCAGAGGTGACACGCGAAGATATGCTCTGTCTCTGATTTCATAGACTACCTCCTTGTATTTTGAGTCTGCATAACTCTTCTGCCTGGACTGAACTACCTTCAGTCTATCTCGAATCAACTTAACCTTCTCTTCTGACTCTTTGATCAAATCTAGTCCAAGCAACTGGCAGTCTCCAACTTCATCCCACATTAACGGTGTCCTACACCTTCTCCCATACAAAGCCTCAAAAGGTGCCATCTTCAGAATCGCTTGATAGCTGTTGTTGTATGATAACTCGGCATAAGGTAAATTGTCATCCCAACTAGATCCATAATCTAGCGCACAAGCTCTCAGCATGTCCTCCAGAATCTGATTGAATCTCTCTGTCTGTCCATCTGTCTATGGATGAAAAGCTGTACCGAACTCTAGCCTAGTACCCAAAGTTTGGTGCAGCTAATTCCGAAACTTCGAGGTAAATTGTGTCCCTCTATCTGATACGATGGTCCTCGGAACTCCATGCAGACATACGATCATGGTCATATATATTTTAGCCAACTTCGCGCTTGTATAGGTGGTTTTCACGGGGATAAAGTGAGCTATCTTTGTCAAATGATCAACTACTACCCAGATTGCATCATATCCCGATCGGGTCCTGGGCAATCCGATGATAAAATCCATGCCAAGCTTGTCCCACTTCCATTCGGGTATCAGCATAGGCTGCAGCAATCCTGCTGGATTCTGATGTTCTGCTTTCACTCTCTGACGTACATCACACACTGCTACACACTCGGCAATATCCTTCTTCATTCTAGTCCACCAGAAACTCTCCTTCAAATCCAAATACATCTTGGTGTTTTCGGGGTGAATCGAGTATGACGAGTCATGGGCTTCCTAAAGTATTAACTTCCTGATTTCAGTATTATTGGGCACATAAATATGATCCTCAAACCATAAGGTCTCGTGCTCATCTTCACGGAAACCCTTGGCTTTTGCTTTGCTCATTTTCTCCTTTATCTCAGCAATTTCCTTATCATCCTTCTGAGCTTCTCGAATCTTTTCCAATAATGTAGACTGAACCTCCATTGTTGGCACAAAACCTTTTGGAACTATCTCCAAACGAAGCTCCTTGAGATTCTTGACTAACTCCTGTGGTAACCCTTCGCTTACAAGGGTATTGGCGTAACTCTTCCGGCTCAAAGCGTCTGCTACGACATTGGCCTTTCCTAGGTGGTAATGCAATTTCATATCATAATCCTTTATAAGCTCCAACCATCTCCTTTGCCCGAGATTCAGCTCCTTTTGCATGAAAATGTATTTCAAACTTTTGTGATCCGTGTACACATCACATCGGTTTCCAATAAGGAAATGTCTCCAGGTATTGAGCGCATGCACCACGGTTGCTAACTCCAAATCATGTGTGGCATAATTCAACTCATGTGGTCGAAGCTGGTGTGAGGCATATGCAACAACTCTTCCGTCCTGCATAAGTACTCCTCCAAGTCCCAAGCGAGAAGCGTCGCAATACACTTGGAAATCCTTGCGTATATCCAGCAGAATCAACACTGGGGTTGTAACCAAATGTTTCTTAAACTCCTGAAAACTAGACTCACATTCATCTGTCCATTTAAACGTGGTGTCCTTCTTCAACAACTCCGTCATAGGCTTCGCAATCTTGGAAAAATTCTCAATGAATCTTCGATAATATCCTGCGAGTCCTAGAAAACTGTGGATCTCCCCAACTGAGGTGGGTGCCAACCACTCAGTTACAGACTGAACCTTGGTGGGGTCTACTGCTATACCTTCTCATGATATAACATGTCCAAGGAATCCAACTTCCTTCAACCAAAACTCATATTTTCTGAACTTGGCGTATAACTGATGTTCCCTGAGCTCCTCGAGAACTAAACGCAAATGCTCCTTGTGCTCCTCTTCATTCTTCGAGTATACCAAAATATCATCAATGAACACCACTACAAACTTATCCAAGAACCCCATGAACACCTTATTCATCATACTCATGAAATATGTGGGGGCATTAGTCAATCCAAATGACATGACAGTGTACTCATATAGCCCGTACCTTGTTGTGAAAGCTGTCTTCGGTATATCCTGTTCTCGGATCTTCAGCTGGTGATATCCTGATCGCAGATCAATCTTAGAGAATACTTTAGCTCCTTGCAGCTGGTCAAACAAATCGTTGAACATCGGTAGTGGGTACTTGTTCTTGATTGTCACTTCATTCAATGCACGATAATCAACAACCATTCTTAATGATCTATCCTTCTTCTCAACCAAGCACTAGGGCTCCCCACAGGGATGAACTTCATTGAATATAACCTTTCTCCAATAACTCTTTAATCTGCTTCTTAATTTCCTCCAGATCATTTGCGGGCATCCGGTATGGCCTCTTTGATATTAGTCCGGTGCCTGGCAATAGCTCTATCAAAAATTCTATGTCCCAATCTGGTGGCATGCCTGGTAGTTCCTCTGGAAATACATCCGGATAATCCTTCACTACAGGCACTTCCTCCTGAACAACTCCTGAGAGGGAATTCACTTGGGTCCTTCTTGGCGCATGCCTGATCCTTTTTCCTTCAGGGGTGGTGAGCAGAATTGACTTGCTAGCACAGTCAATGTTTCCTCCATACTTCGACAGCCAATCCATGCCTAGTATTATATCCAATCCTTGTGACTCCAAAATTACTAGGTCGGAGGGGAAAAGATGGCTACCAATGGTTAAGGGTAACCGATCGCACCATCGGCTAGCCATATACTCTGCTCCTGGCGATCTTACTAACATGGGTGACCTAAGGGCTAAGGTTGACAACTTAAACTTATCCACAAATCCCCTTGATATGTATGAATGCGATGCACCAGTATCAAAAAGAACGAGAGCGGTAAATGACTTAACCAAAAACTTACCAACCACTGCGTCAGGCTGATCTTCAACTTCCTCCACGTCGATGTGGTTCACCTGACCTCTGGTGAAAGGATTGTGCTTCTTCCCTAAACTTCCATTGCCATTTCCATTCTTTGCTTTAGAACACTAAGTGGTGTAGTGTCCAGTCTTCCCCCACTTGAAACAAGTAATGTGACTTAGATCCTTCTTGGCGGGTGTTGCTGGGTTGGAACGGTTCTGGCTGCTGCTTACTCCATTTCCATTTCCATTCCTGGGACCACTGTGGTTATGTGAACTTCCTCCATTGTGAGTGTGGCCTACATGGTTATGGGTGTAACCTCCGGAGTTATGGGTAAAGCGAGGCTTCTGCTGAGCTCCAGAATTGTACTTCCCATGTCCATACTTCCGTTTGCGGCTCCCTATCTGCTGCTTTTTGCTTTCAATCATAAGGGCCCGGTCTACCAACTCCTAGTTGTTAGTGAATGTTGCCACCATCAACTACATACTCATCCCATTATTCAGTCCTTCCATAAACTTCTCATGCTTCTTGGCATCTGTGGCCACATCATCTGGGGCATAATGGGCTAACTTGCTAAACTCAGCCACGTACTGCCCCACAGTATGATTTCCCTGGCATAAGTTGTGAAACTCATGCTTCTTCATATTCATTTCTCTTGTAGAGACATGGGCTGTGCGGAAAGCTTGCTGAAACTGATCCCAAGTGACATTGGCCATGGGAAAAGTGGTTGTGTAATTCTCCCACCATGAGGCCGCGGGTCCATCCAGTTGGTGTGCTGCAAAGCGCACCTTTTCCGCATCTGTGCAACCTGCGGTGGTCGACTCCCTTTCAATCATGCGTAGCTAATCATCAGCAACAATCAGCTCGTTGCTACTGGAATACACCGGCGGATTCAACCTCAGAAAATGGGCTAAGTTGTCAACTTGGGGTGGTGGCGGTGGGTTGTTGTTGTTGTTGCCTTGGTTCTGGACTAGTAGCTGCATCAAGGCATTATGTTGTTGGATCAACTGGGTGAGCTCCGGTGGGGAGGCAAATTCGGGGTCATGTCTCGGAGGCATCTGATAGGTTTAGAGGGAAGAGATTAGAATAGAATGAGGTCTAAAGAGAAAGCACTACCCATATGCACATGAGACAAACACATTCATATCACACCACTCATTTCAAACAAGGGCATACAATCAATCTAGCTACCGTTACAAAGATACTCGGACTACTACTATTTACATGGGGTAATTCTACCAATAATATGGTGGTCATCTAGAAATTTTGATCGATGGAAGACTCCATGATGTCTGCTCCAGCTTCGTCTTCATAATCATCATCACTACTGTCGGGGTTGGAGTCGGTGTCGTCAATGATGATGTAGTCCTCGGGATGGTCGTAATCTCCTCCTGGCGCGGGGTCACCCATGAATACTCCTAGCTTCCTTGTTAGGTCGTCATTCTTTTCTACTAGTATTGCGATTTCCTCCTCATATCCATCGCGTGTAGACTTGAGTTCCTATTCAAGCTCCATGTTCCTTGTCATCACCTTCTTCAGATCTATCATCCTTGCGCACATTTGGTTCTCCTGGCGACGAATGTGCTAGTTTAACTCCTGGATGAAGGCTACAATGGACCTGTCCCTCCTGGTGCTGATCATCTCCCATTGCTCATCTCGGCATCCACATATCTGGTAGATAGTGTCTTTAAGATCCTTGTGATAAACTTCACCGATGCGTCTCATGGCGATGTGAGCTGCCATGCTCTTACTTAGACTGCAGGTTGGTGCATCAAAGGAAAACTCTATGGATTCAGTAACTGGCGTGAATGTCCTTCCTGGAACTTGAACTCGAATCATCTAGCGCTCCTCTTCTGGTAAAGTGGTGGTTTAGGTCCCGGTGAAACTTGGTATTCCCATGTTCAGGTACCTAGTGACTTCCTTCAAGTGTCGACCAAAAGGTGTGTCTTCATCCGGTTGAGCAAACTTGTTCCTTGGGTCCGCCATCTATAGAGTGGAAAAAGGAGAGGAGTCAGAAATGAGAAGAGAGAGTGACCTATGGCTTATCTTAGTGGTCGCGTCCTACAATCAGCGTGTGCTCTGGTACCATCTTGTAGCGATCCGACCTCAAACAGTCAAATCTCTGTGCATAAGTGTCTTCCCTGGATTGGTAATGCTGGCACACACATTACTTTGAAGGATTTATAACAGAGTTGCAATCACACACTTATTACATCGAATATCTCATAAGAGAGTACTTATTACAATAATATGGCTTAAGGTCATCTAAATAAGATAACATTGGAAGGCTTGGAAGATAAAGCAAGTCCATCAACTCCAACGACATAGCTGAGTGCACGACAACGACCTATCACACCTACCTCTTCATCTAAAAAGTCTACAACATAATACGTTGCAGCCCGAAAACGGGTCAGGACATGGAATATGCTGGCAATATAACACTGCAGTGCAAAAGAATAGGTAACAACTATAACTATATGCATATTTGGCTGGTGGAGGCTCTATGGTTATTATGTTTTTGCGAAAAGCCAATTTTCCCCTACAACAAAGGAATATATTTTGTTTAACTATCATGGTAGTTGAAAAACATTGAGAAGGTTAATCCAACTCAATCCCAATTAAACAATATTAAGAACCCAGCAATTTAATTTAGAGTGATGAGATCAAAACAATAACTCAAGCACAAGATACTCAAGATGTCCATAACCGGGGACATGGCTAATCATGATTAGTTTGTACACTCTACAGATGTTTGCACACTCCTCCATTTAATTTCTCGCACCGCATGATGTTTGAGAAACAGATGACCGGGACACAGTCTTTTAGAAGCATTAACTCTTTACTCCGGGTAGAAAGTACCACCTATATCCCCTACATGTGCGAGCCTACCACTGAAAGAGGTCACGCGACATACTCAACTATGCCAGAGCCCATAATGGCTTGTGGCCGCACACGGAAGTTTTCAGCATGAATAATCTTATGATACCTTTGAGCCTGGGTGGAAAACCGTAAGATGATCACACGGGTACTCCAGGATATCCCAGGACAACACTAGATTACTCCAGGTGCCTAGACAACCACTGGGTGCTCCAGGGTGCCTCAACCAATCCAACCAGATGTGTATTAAAGTAGCCACCTTAAGTTTAACCATTAATTAAAACTCTCACATCTGTCATGGATCACTCAAACCAAACCATGCCTACGTGCATAGCATACCAGTATAAGCATAACGTAGAAGTAACTCCCATGGTTTGATATAAAAGACAATAGATTCTACCTCATCACTACTTCCCAATACCCACAAGTATTCAAGTCCTAACCATGCGGTGTTTGAGGGTTGAGCCTAATGCATGAAAACTGGGTAACAAAGGGATATGATCAAAGTGTTACTTGCCTTGCCGACGATCTGCAAACCCTAGAGACTCGTAGTAGCACGCTTCACACTCCAGAAATTCTATCGCAAACAAATAATAGCATACATAAGTACTCAAGCATAGATTCAAGGGTAAAACTCAAATGAGACAGTCCAAACTGAAATTTCAACTGAAGTGCTTCGATTTGCAAAAAGAATAAATCAAATCAGAGCTACGAAACTCAAACTACGATCGAAAGAAGTTTGAAATCAAATCTGCTTGCAACCAAATTTTAAATTGTCAAAATCATGTTCAAGTTGGTTAACTATAGAGAGGGGTTCGAGACAAAGATTTTGGTGTTGGTTTCACTAGATAGGGACGAACGGTTTAAAAGTTGCGAGGGTGTGAAGATCAGGGGCTAATCTGCAATAAAAATAATCGCAGATAGGTCCCTGGCGAAAAATAAAACAGAAAAAGAAAAATCTATCGGACGAACGTCCGCTAACAGAGACAAATGAACGAATTCGTTCGTTATAAGAACTAAATGAACGAACGTTCGCAGATAAGATCTAACCAAAGAAAAAAACCAGAAAATCGATCTAACCAAAAAAACCGAACGGTTTTATACCTAAAACCGAGCGAAAACCGGCGGTCGACGGCGGCGGCTTCCGGCGAGTCCGGCTAGGCGGGGCGGCGTGCAATGGCGTGGGGCGATGGTGGGGCGGCGCGAGGTGCGGGGCAGCGGCGGCGTCGCGGGCGCGGTTTGGGACAGGGTGGAGAGGGCGGTGGCGGCGGGGTACTTATAGGAGGGGGTCCTACTTGGCCAAGGGGCCAAGGCAGCGGCAGTGGCGTGCTCTCGGACTCCCGCCGGAGTCCGGCTCCGGTGCGGCTCGGGCTCGGGGAAGACGGTGGCGGCGTTGGGCCTTGGCCTGGCTTGGCTGGGCGGCCCAGTTCGGCGCGCGACTTTTTTTAAAAAAAAATCCACCGAAGAAAAATCCTAAAAAATATTTAAAAAATCTAAAAACGCCAAAAACAATTTTCACCGTCTAAATAAAATATTTAGAACAAAGTGAACATTTTTCTGGCCTAAAATGCAATTTTGAAAAATGCATATTTTTTCCTAATTCAAATAAATCTTGAATAAAAGCCAAATAAAAATACTTATTTGATTTTAACATTTTTCCTCCAATATTTATTTTATTTTGGAGAAGTCATTTTATCTCCTCTCATTTATTTTGATATTTGGAATATTCGGAGAGAAAAGTATTAAAACCAAAACGATCTTTTTTTTCAAATTTGAGAAAGATTCAAATATGAAAATAATGAAATCCTGAAATCTCTCCGTGGGTCCTTGAGTTGCTTAGGATTTTCTAGGATCACAAACGAACTGCAAATAAAATATGATATGCATATGATGATCTATGTATAACATCCAAATTGAAAAATTGAGATATTACAAGTATAGATGATCAATCGTAGCCCTTTCGATAAGTAAGAGTGTCGAACCCAACGAGGAGCACAAGGAAATGACAAGCGGTTCTTAGTAAGGTATTTTCTGCAGGCACTGAAGGTAATAGATAGTTTCGTGACAAGATAATTCATAATGGGTAACAAGTAACAAGTATAAAAAATGTGTAGAAAGGTGGCCCAATCCTTTTTATAGCAAAGGATAAGCGTGGAGGAACTCTTACATAAAGCAAAGCGCTCCTGAGGACACATGGGAATTAATGTCAAGTTAGTTTTCATCATGCTCGTATGTTTCGGGTTCGTTACTTTGATAATTTGATATGTGGGTGGACCGGTGCTGGGGTGATGTCCTTACTTGGATAAACCTCCCCTTATGATTGATGTCTACTACACAACTTTATTCTTGTAGACACGTGTTGGGCCTCCAAGCGTAGAGTTTTGTAGGACGGTAGCAATTTTCCCTCAAGTGGATGACCTAAGGTATATCAATCTGTGAGAGGTGTAGGATGAAGATGGTCTCTCTCAAACAACCCTGCAACCAAATACAATAAATCTCTTGTGTCCCCAACACACCCAATATAATGGCAAATTGTATAGGTGCACTAGTTCAACAAAGAGATGGTGATAAAAGTGTAATATGGATGGTAGAAATATATTTTTATAATCTAAATAAATAAAACAGCAAGGTAGCAAATAGTAAATGGGCACAAAAACGGTATTGCAATGCTTGAAAACAAGGCCTAGGGTCCATACTTTCACTAGTGCAATTTCTCAACAGTGCTAACATAGTTGGATCATATGATTATCCCTCAAAGTGCAATAAAGATTCACTCCCGAGTTCCTATTAGTGGAGAACAAAAGATTGATATTGATTGCAGGGTACGAAACCACCTTAAACCTATTATTTCCATTCGATCTATTCAAGAGTTCGTACTAAAATAACACAAAGCTATTTTTTCCGTTTGATCTATCCTAGAGTTCGTACTAAAATAACACCAAAGCAAATTCACATTCATAATGCTCAACCCACACAAATAACTACAAAGAGAGCCCAACGTTCCTATCGGAGAAAAGATAATAAAAACATGCATCAACCCCTATGCATAGATTACCCCAACGTCACCTCGGGAATCCGCAAGTTGAGAGCCATAACATATATCAAGTGAATCAATACGATACCTCATTTTTTGATAGAAAGTCTGTAAGGGAACCCCCTACAGTATAATTGGTGCAACAAACCCAAATTGCAAGTACCAAGCCTTGAACCTGGTGTAACACCCCGGATGTAACTTTCCCAATTTGTACTCCAAGTCTTGCCGTTTCCGGTGTTAAGTTATATTTAGTTCCTCGGGTTCGGGTTTTGTCTCCGTGTGTTGTTGCCGTTGTCATGCATATCATATCATGTCATCATGTGCATTGCATTTGCATACGTGTTCGTCTCATGCATTTGAGCATTTTCCCCGTTGTCCGTTTTGCATTCCGGCGCTTCGTTCTCCTCCAGTGGTCATTTCTAGCTTTCTTTCGTGTGTGGGGTTAAACATTTCCGGATTGGACCGAGACTTGCCAAGCGGCCTTGGTTTACTATCGGTAGACCACCTGTCAAGTTTCGTATCATTTGGACTTCGTTTGATACTCCAACGGTTAACCGAGGGACCGAAAAGGCCTCGTGTGTGTTGCTACCCAACACCCCACCAATTTGGCCCAAAACCCACCAAATTCTACTCCATCATCTAGAGCGTTCGATCATGATCGCGTGGCCGAAAACCGCACCTCATTTGGACTCTCCTAGCTCC
This sequence comes from Triticum aestivum, assembly GCF_018294505.1. Lineage (NCBI taxonomy): Eukaryota > Viridiplantae > Streptophyta > Magnoliopsida > Poales > Poaceae > Triticum > Triticum aestivum. The sequence continues at coordinate 238,040,670 of NC_057800.1, forward strand.
CTCTATGCCTATTTAAACACCCCCCCCCCATTTTCGGATCTCCTCCTACCTCCGAAACCCTAAAAATCATCTCCGCGCGCCAGACACGTTCGTCCGCGCGCCGGACACCACCGTCGTCCTCTCCCGCATTGCCACGTGGCACCCGCAGCCGCCTCCCACCGCGCGGCCCAGGAGCCCACGGCCGGCCCCCGCGGCCCGTAGCCGCCAACCGCCTCGCGCCGCGCTCCGCCTCCGCCGCCGCCACCCCGCGCCGCCGCCTCGCCCAGCTGCCGCCGCCGCCGCCTCGCCCGGCCGCCGCCTCCGCCGCCACGGCCGCCTCGCCCGGCCGCCGGCCTCGCCCCGCCGCCTCCCGCCGCCAACGCCGGCTCCGGCGAGCTCCTTCCCGGCTGGTCTACAGTGCTTGGGCCGCCTCGATTTCCGTGCGCGAGATCTAGATCCAAAAAACCCTAGGTTAAATTTTCGTCCAAGTCCCAGAATTTCAGTCCATGTGCACATGTTTGCGGCTCCGTAACTTTGCATCCGTAGCTCCGATTCATGCATGTAGCATATCAAAATGTTCAACTCAGAGAGTACATCATTTCATTCCATTGCATCATTTTTATTTCAGCTCATCTTGATGCCCGAAATGCTGTTAGAAGAGGGCTACTTGAGTTAATTGCCAGATCTGTTACTCCGTTTAGCACTTTTGTCATTTTTGTCATGATTAATATGTGCATGCTATGCCCATGAGTTTTGTTAAGGGTTTTGTCATCTCTCCAGAGGTGCAACCCATGTATTTTTAGGATGTGTGGTGACTAGTGCAAGCTTGCAAAGTGGTGCACTTGCTAATTCTGTTTTCAGGGACTTAGTAATTCCACTAAGTCCTGGAGCTGTTTATCTCATGATGCCATATGTTCATGTTGTTTCGTAGTGATCCGTGCCTCTTTTGAGAATGATCAGTAAGGATATTTTGTTAATGTTGTAGTGCTCTATCCATCCATGTCTTTGTTTGCAATTATGGAGCACCCTAGCGTGAGTCAATCGAGCTCTACTTTTGCTACTTTGTGAATCTGGGCAGATTGTCAACTTGTTTGCAATTTTGCCGATGATGTTGTAGTTGATCCGTGCATGTTATGCTATTGTTCTTGCCATGTCTAGATTGCATTTTGTGCCTTCTTGATGGGTGCATGCTTGTCTTGCCATGACTTGCACCATAGTGAGTGCATTGAGCTCGTAAACATGCCTACTTGAGTTATATTTCAGCATGTGTCAGTTTTTCACTAAGTCTGAAAACTGATTATGTTTTTGCTATGTTCACATGCTTGCAATTGTATTTTCTGATCCCTTTTGGCTCAAGGTCACTAAGGGACTTTTGTTAAGCTCTTTGAGTAGCTCCATGCCATGCTTTACTTTGCCATGATCAGATCCTGTAGCATGTAGTTTTGTGGCTCCAAAGAGGGCTACCTGATCTGAAATTCCAGACAAGTGTTAATTTCACTAAGTCTGAGATCTGTTTGTCATATGCATTTTTGACATGCTTGTTTGAACCTGTTAATGGATGAATTGGCCGTAGCTCAGTGCTAGACTTTTGTTAAGCATCTTGTATGCATCCCTGCCATGTATTTTGTTGTCATGTTTGGGTGCTGTAGCATGTTCATCTCATTGCATTTAGATGCCTACTTGCTGTAAATCGCAGACTGGTGTCATTTTTGGATCGCTTGCCATTTCCAAACCGTAACTCCGATTCCTGCGTTCTTTATATCGTTTTCAAGAGATTTCATCTCATCTTTCCAGTGGCACACTTGGTTTTCCAAGTTGAGGCCAGGTTCATGCATTTCCTGTCATATCTTGCATTTTACATCCCGCATCGCATCCCGCATAGCATATCATCTTTGCATCGTGTTGTTTGAGTTTGCACGTGGTTGATTGTATCCTTGTTGCTTGTTTGTCTTGTTTGGGTAGAGCCGGGAGACGAGTTTGCTAACGAGGAGCTCGTTGAGTTTGCTTTCGAGGATCCAGTCAACTCTGACAACTGCGTAGGCAAGATGATCATACCCTCGAAATCACTACTATCTTTGCTATGCTAGTTTGCTCGCTCTTTTGCTATGCCAATGCTACGATGCCTACCACTTGCTTGCAAGCCTCCCAAATTGCCATGTCAAACCTCTAACCCACCATTGTCCTAGCAAACCGTTGATTGGCTATGTTACCGCTTTGCTCAGCCCCTCTTATAGCGTTGCTAGTTGCAGGTGAAGATTGGAGGTCGTTCCTTGTTGGAACATTTATTTACTTGTTGGGATATCATTATATTGCCATGTTATCTTAGTGCATCTATATACTTGGTAAAGGGTGGAAGGCTCGGCCACTCGCCTAGTGTTTTGTTCCACTCTTGCCGCCCTAGTTTCCGTCATATCGGTGTTATGTTCCCGGATTTTGCGTTCCTTACGCGGTTGGGTTATAATGGGAACCCCTTGATATTTCGCCTTGATTAAAGCTTTTCCAGCAATGCCCAACCTTGGTCTTACCATTTGCCACCTAGCCTCTTTTTCCCTCGGGTTTCCGGAGCCCGAGGGTCATCGTATTTAAACCCCCCCGAGCCAGTGCTCCTCTGAGTGTTGGTCCAACCTAGAGTCCTATGCAGCGCCCCCTCGGGGAAACTCGAGGTTTGGTTATAGTTGTATGGAGCGATCATCTGAGTGTGCCCTGAGAAAGAGATATGTGCAGCTCCTATCGGGATTTGTCGGCACATTCGGGCGGTGTTGCTGGTCTTGTTTTAACCTGTCGAAGTGTCTTGAGTTACCGAGATACCGAGTCTGATCGGAACGTCTTGGGAGGAGGTCTATTCCTTCATTGACCATGAGAGCTTGTCATGGGCTAAGTTGGGACTCCCCTGCAGGGATTTGAACTTTCGAAAGCCGTGCCCACGGTTATGGGCAGATGGGAATTTGTTAATGTCCGGTTGTAGATAACTTGAACCTTAATTAATTAAAATGAATCAACTGAGTGTGTTACCGTGATGGCCCCTTCTCGGCGGAGTCCGGGAAGTGGACACGGTGTTGGAGTAATGTTTGCGCAGGTTGCTCTCTAGTTTCTTGCTCGTGCTTTGCCTCCTCTTCTCGCTCTCTTCTGCGTATAAGTTAGCCACCATATTTTGCTAGTCGCTTGCTGCAGCTCCACCTATATTTACCTTGCCATACCTTTAAGCTTAAATAGTCTTGATCGCGAGGGTGCGAGATTGCTGAGTCCCTGTGGCTCACAGATTACTATTACACCAGATGCAGGGCCTGATGATTCTGCTCCAGGAGACGCGTATGAGCTCAAGTGGGAGTTCGACGAGGACTCTCAACGTTACTATGTTTCCTTCCCCGATGATCAGTAGTGGTGCCCAGTTGGGGGTGATTGGGACCGTGTCACATGTTGGGTTTTCTTTTATTTTGGCGCCGTAGTCAGGCCATGAGTGTTTGGATGATGTAATGTTATTTATGTACTTTATTGACGTGGCGAGTGTAAGCCAACTATGTTATCTCCCCTTTTATTATTACATTACATGGGATGTTTGTGAAGATTGCCTAACTTGTGACATATGTCTTCAATGCGATTATGTCTCTAAGTCATGCCTCGACACGTGGGAGCTATAGTCGCATCGAGGGTGTTACAAGTTGGCAATCAGAGCCTTCCCCGACCTTAGGAGCCCCATTGCTTGATCGTTTTTAGCAGCCGAGTTGTGTCTAGAATAAATGTTTTGAGTCTTTAGGAATTATATATCGGAGAGCTTAGGAATTCTTTTTACTTCCCAGTCTCCTCATCGCTCTGGTAAGGCATCCTGACGTAGAATTTTGACTCTTCTCTTCTCAAATTTCACTAAAAAAAATTTAGGATCACGCGAGTATCTTGGAATCGTTCCGATGGTTTATGATGAGAATACTGTCTTGGTGCCTCCTATCAGGGGTTTAGTGGAAGTGTCCCGGGGAGTTGAGCTATGAGGTGTTGTCATCATAATTTTATCGTTGCAATTCTGGCATACTTGAGATATGTTTGCCGACATCGAAAATCTCTTTTATGCAGTTCGTTGGTGAGATAACCTCGACGCCACCCAGTACTGGGGCGGGAGTTCGGGAGTATCGCCATAACTTGTATAACGGATGCTTTTCGAAGGTTGAGGTAGATGGTTTCCGAAGGTTTCTTGGTTATGTGTTGAAGGATGGATACAGCTGGATGTCGGATTTGCTAGTTTGGGTGAGGTATTATGCTTCCCTTGTATCCCCAACACCTGATTGCATAACCGAAAAGGTTCGGGAGTTTCATAGGTGGGAATTCTAGTAGCTCTAGTTCTTCTTCCACGAATATTGGTTTGAGATTGGGATTTCTTACCGATTATTCGTTCTTGATCCGTACCTTGTTGATTTATTTCTCTACCTTAATTCTACGTGGACTCGCAATTTATGGATATGTGACCATTTCAAGAGGAATGCATTCGTTCATTTTGTCCGGATGTGAAAACTATATGTTGCAATTTTCATTCCATTGGATTCAGCTTCAATATTTATCTGTCAATGTGCTAATGGTGGTCAACCTCTTCAGGATGGCTCCTCTAACGTGCACGACTCCGAATCCTGATCCGCCACCACCTCCACCTCCTCCAGAGGCATGGCAAGCTGTGATGGCCGCAACCAATGCAAACACACAGTTGATCATGCAGATTCTTCAAGAGCGCAATCAAGGCAACCAAGGGAATCAAGGCAGCAATCAGAATCACATTGCTACACTAAACCAGTTCCTTGCTAACGGGCCAAAGACTTTCAGCAATTGTGTTGAGGCAACCGATGCTGACGATTGGCTTGTGGATCTGTGTAAGCATTTCGAGTGCAGAAACGTCAGGCCTGAGGACTTTGTGAAGTTCGCTTCCTTCCAACTCAAAGATCAAGCTGTAGAATGGTTCCAGCAGTACAAGGATTCCAGAGGTGGACGTGTTATCACTTGGGATGATTTCTGTCGAGATTTCCGAGCTCATCATATTCCGCAGAGCGTGGTTGAAAGCAAGCGTGAGGAATTCCGCAATCTGAAGCAAGGCTCTTTGTCTGTCTATGACTACAACAAATTGTTCCAGAAGCTTGCCCGCTTCGCCAAGCAGGACGTGCCTGATGAGAAGAGCATGATATATCAGTTCAGGGGTGGTCTCAGAGAAGATATTCAGCTCGCTCTTGTTCTCTTCGAGCCCTTGAGATACGATGAGTTCTACAACATGGCACTGAAGCAAGAGGCTGCTCAGTTGAGGTGTGATGCTTCCAGGAAGCGAGTCAGAGATGTTACTCCTTCTTCCTCTACTCAAGTGGCCAAGCAGCAGAAGTTTTGGCTTCCTCCTCCTCCGTTCCGTCAGCCGTATCAGCAGAAGAGCAAAGGTGGCAGTGGTTCTTCCCACCCACCCAACCCTGGCTTTCAGAACAAGACTTCGTCTCAAGCTCCAAGATCGAGTGCTCCGTATCACCGTCCGCTTTCAGAGGTCACGTGCAACAAGTGCCAACAGAAGGGTCACTATGCCAACAAGTGTTTCAACCAGAGGCGTCTTCCTCCTCCTCCTCCTGTGAGATCGGCAAGTACAGTTGTGGTCAAGCATAACCCCAAGTCCGCCAAGGTCAATTTGATGAATGCAGCTCAGGCAGAGGACTCGTCAGATGTGATCATGGGTGACCTTCCTGTTAATGATATTCCTGCTAAAGGTCTTTTTGACACTGGTGCATCGCATTGCTTCATCTCGAGACCATTTACAAATAGGCATGAATTGGTTTCACAAGTTTTGCCTAGTCCTTTAGCAGTTGTCTCTCCCGGTAAGCGCATGCAGGCTAACTCCATCGTTCCGGATGTTTCTATCACTTTGGGTGACTACAAGTTTCTATCTTCTCCAACGGTTCTCGGTGACTCGGATATTGATCTTATTCTCGGAATGGATTGGCTTTCTAAGCACAAGGCTCAGCTTGATTGTGCAGCCAGGCAGATTGAATTGACTCATTCGTCTGAGGATGTAGTTGTCTTTGCCGCTCGTGATGATACCATTCGTCTGTTTTCTCTCAATGAGAAGGGTGAATTGGATGCCATCTCTCAAATTCCAGTCGTTTGCGAATATCAAGACGTCTTTCCAGAAGAGCTCCCAGGAATGCCTCCGCACCGGCCAGTTGAATTCGTTATTGATCTTGAGCCTAGCACGGAACCTGTGTGCAAGCGTCCTTACAAGCTCGGACCTGAAGAGTTGAAGGAGCTGAAGAAGCAACTCGATGAGCAAGAAAGAATGGGTCTCATCTGGCCTAGTTCTTCTCCGTGGGGTTGTGGTGTTCTTTTGTGAAGAAGAAGGATGGAACGGACCGACTTTGTGTTGATTACCGTCCAGTGAACAAGAAGACCATCAAGAACAAATACCCACTTCCCAACATCAATGAGCTGTTCGAACAACTCAAAGGTGCCCAAGTATTCTCCAAGCTTGATCTACGTATAGTTTATCAACAGATTCGCATTCGTGAAGAAGATATTCCCAAGACAACATTCAGAACAAGCTTTGGTTCATATGAATACACCGTCATGTCTTTTGGCCTCGCCAACGTTCCTCCGACGTTCTCTCGCATGATGAACTTCATCTTCAATGCCTACACCAATGACTTCGTTTTGGTCTATCTCGATGACATTCTGGTTTTCTCGAAGAACAAGGAAGATCATGCCAAGCACTTGCGTTTGGTTCTTGATAAGCTCAGGGAACATCAGTTCTACGCCAAGTTCTCCAAGTGTGAATTTTGCTCGATGAGGTTCTTTATCTTGGTCATATCATCTCTGCCAAGGGCATTTCCGTGAATCCCGAGAAGGTGTCTGCAATGGTGAATTGGGAACCTCCTCAGAATGTGAAACAACTCCACAGTTTTCTCGGTCTCGCAAGCTATTGCCGAAGATTCGTTGAAAACTTTTCTAAGATCGTGAAGCCTCTCTCAAATCTTCTTCAGAAGCACGTCAAGTACGTTTGGTCTCCGGAGTGTGATATTGCTTTCAACACTTTGAAAGATAAGTTGACCACTGCTCCAGTTCTGACTCCGCCTGATGAATCCAAGCCATACGAGGTCTTTTGTGATGCCTCTCTCCAAGGTCTTGGCGCAGTATTGATGCAAGAGAACAAAGTTGTTGCTTATACATCTCGCCAGTTGAATCCTAATGAGAAGAACTACCCCACTCATGATCTAGAGTTGGTGGCAGTTGTGCATGCTTTATTGACTTGGAGACATCTTCTATTGGGAAGAAAAGTGGATATTTTCACTGACCACAAGAGTCTCAAGTACATCTTCACTCAGCCTAATCTCAACCTCAGGCAAACTCGATGGGTCGAAATGATTCAAGAGTATAATCCGAGTATTGAGTATACTCCAGGCAAGGCTAATGTGATTGCTGACGCTTTGAGCAGGAAAGCGTATTGCAACAGTCTGATTCTCAAGCCTTATCAACCCGAGCTTTGTGAAGCTTTCCGCAAACTTAATCTGCAAGTTGTTCCTCAAGGTTTCCTCGCCAACCTTCAAGTCTCTCCTACCTTAGAAGACCAGATTCGCCAAGCCCAGCTTCTTGATGCTATGATGAAAAAGGTGAAGATTGGGATTGCCAAGAGTCAGTCCAAGTACAAGTGCTACCGCCTTGATGACAAGGACACTCTCTTCTTTGAGGATCGTATTGTTGTGCCCAAAGGTGAACTTCGTAAAGTGATCATGAACGAGGCTCACAATTCTCTCCTCTCCATTCACCCTGGGAGTACGAAGATGTATCAGGACCTCAAGCAAGCTTATTGGTGGACTCAAATGAAGCGCGAGATTGCTCAATTCGTGAATGAATGTGATGTCTGTAGAAGAGTGAAGGCAGAACACCAAAGGCCAGCAGGTCTCCTCCAACCTCTTGCCATTCCAGAATGGAAGTTTGACCACATTGAAATGGACTTCGTGACTGGGTTTCCAAAGTCCAAGCGTGGCAATGATGAAATATTCGTTGTCATCAACAAGCTCACCAAAGTGGCTCACTTTCTGCCTATCAAAGAGTCGATCACTGCAGCTTAATTGGCGGAACTCTATACCTCTCGCATTGTCTCTCTGCACGGTATTCCTCAAGTGATCTCTTCAGACCATGGCAGCATCTTTACCTCCAAGTTTTGGGATTCTTTTCAGAAGGCCATGGGCACTAACATCCGCTTCAGCACTGCTTTCCATCCTCAAACAAGCGGTCAAGTCGAGCATGTCAACCAGATTCTTGAAGATATACTCAGGGCATGTGTGATCTCCTTTGGCATGAAGTGGGAGGATTGTCTTCCTTATGCTGATTCTCCTACAATAACAGTTTTCAAGCAAGTTCGGGCGAGGCCCCATCTGAAATTCTGTATGGCAGGAAGTGCCGTACCCCTCTCTACTGGTCTGAAACCGGTGAATGTCAGCTGCTGGGTAATGACTTAATCACAGAAGCAGAAGAAATGTGCAAAGTCATTCTTGATAACCTCAAACCAGCCCAATCCCGCCAGAAAAGCTACTATGATAGTAAGCACCGTGATTTGGCTTTTGAGATCGGAGATCATGTTTACCTCCGTGTCTCTCCTATGAAAGGTACTCGTCGCTTCGGTATCAAAGGGAATCTTGCCCCTAGATACGTGGGACCTTTCAAGATTGTCAGCAAGAGAGGCGACCTCGCCTATCAACTCGAGCTTCCTTCAAACTTTGCAAATGTTCATGACGTGTTCCATGTCTCTCAGCTTCGAAAGTGCTTCAAGACTCCTGACCGCACCGTCAACTTCGAGGACATTGAGCTCCAAGAAGATCTCTCTTATTGTGAGCACCCAGTTGCTATTCTTGAAGAGACTGAACGCAGGACTCGCAATAAGTCAATCAAATTTCTCAAAGTCAAGTGGTCACACCATTCCGACCATGAAGCTACCTGGGAACGCGAGGATCACCTCCGTTCTGAGTACCCGGCGTTCTTTCAGTCCTAGATCTCGGGACGAGATCTTTTCGTAGTGGTGGAGTGTTGTAACGCCCCAGATATAATTTCCCTATTTGTACTCCAACTCTTGCCATTTCCGGCATTAAGTTATATTTATTCCTCGGGTTCGGCTCTTTGTCTCCATGTGTTATTTTCGTTTTCATGCATCTCATATCATGTCATCATGTGCATTGCATTTGCATACGTGTTCATCTCATGCATTCAAGCATTTTCCCAGTTGTCCGTTTTGCATTCCGGCGCTTCGTTCTCCTCCAGTGGTCAATTTTACCTTTCTTTCGTGTGTGGGATTAAACATTTCCGGATTGGACCGAGACTTGCCAAGCGGCCTTGGTTAGCTACCGGTAGACCGCCTGTAAAGTTTCGTGCCATTTGGACTTTGTTTGACATTCAAACGGTTAACCGAGGGACCGAAAAGGCCTCGTGTATGTTGCAGCCCAACACCCCTCCAATTTGGCCCAAAACCCACCAAACTCTGCTCCATGTCCTAGAGCGTTCGATCACGATTGCGTGGCCGAAAACAGCACCTCATTTGGACTCTCCTAGCTCCACTTATGCCTATAAATAGCCCCCCTCCGAAATTCTCGTTGTCCTCTTCCCCCGAAACCCTAAATCCTCTCTCTCCGCGCGCCGGACAACGTCCGCCAGCGCCGGACGCGTCCGCTCCGCCCACCACCGCCACGTGTCAGCGCCGCATTCGCCCGCGCCCAGCTCCCAGCTCCCCGCCGCCGCCAGCCCGGGAGGCCCAGGAGGGGCCCCCGCGAGCCCATCTCCGCCGCCACCGCGGGCCGCCCGCGCCGCCGTCCTCTACCGCCCCGCGCCGCCGTCCTCTACCGCCCGCGCCGCCGTCCTCCACTGCACGCGCCACTGCGGCTCCACGCCGGAGCCCGCGCCCCGACGCCGGCCGGCGACAGCCGCCTCGCCAGGCCACCACCTCGCCGGCGCCGCCCCATCCGAGCTCGCCGCCGCCCCCGTCCAAGCTCGCCGCCGCACCACGCCGCCGCCCCAGCCTCGGATCCGCCATCTCCGGCCGCCGTCCCCGCCATTTCCGGTGAAGCTCTCACGAACAGTGCTCCCCCATGTTCCTCGATTTCCGTGCAGCCCCGATCTGGATCTCAGATCCAAAATCATCTCGGTTGACTTTTTATCACCGAACCCTAATTTTTCAAGCATACTTTGACCGACTATATCTCCGCATCCGTAGCTCCGATTTGGACATATAGTATATGAAAATGTTCGTATCGATGAGCACATCATTTCATTCCATTGCATCATTTTTATTCGAGATCATCTTGATGCCCAAAATGCTGTTAGAAGAGGGCTTCGTGAGTAAATTGTCAAATCTGCTAGTTCATCTTAGACTTTTGTCATTTTTGCCATGATTAATGTGTGCATGCTATGCCTGTGAGTCCTTCATATGTTTTGTTAAGCATTTTGTCTTCTTTCCAGAGGTGCAACCCATGCATTTTTAGGATGTGTGTGGTGACTTATGCAAGCTTGCAAAGTGAGGCACCCGGTAAATCTGTTTTCAGAGACTTAGTTGTTTTCACTAAGTCTGGGATTATTTAGTTCATGATGCCATATGTTCAGCTTGTTTCCTGGTGATCCGTGCCTCTTTTAAGGATGATCAGTAAAGGAGTTTTGTTAATCATGTGTTGCTCTATCCATCCATGTCTTTGTTTGCAATTATGGAGCACCCTACCTTGAGTCAATCGAGCTCTACTTTTGCTTCGTTGTGAATCTGGGCAGATCGTCAACTCGTTTGCGATTTTGCCGATGTTATTGTAGTTGATCCGTGCATGCTATGCCATTGTTCTTGCCATGTCTAGCTAGAATTTTGTGCCTTATTAATGGATGTATGCCTGCCTTGCCATGACTTGCACCGTGGTGAGTGCATCGAGCTTTACATGCCTTCGTGAGTTATATTTCAGCATGTCTCAGTTTTCACTAAGTCTGAAAACTGATTATGTTTTGGCTATGTTCGTGTGCCCGTTAATATATTTTGTGAACCCTTTTGGCCCCAGGTCACTTTGGGTCTTTTGTTAAGCTTGTTGAGTAGGTCCATGCCATGTTCTTACTTGTCTTAATCAGGTCTTGTATCATGTTCTTTTGCTGCTCCGAAGAGGGCTTCGTGATCTGAAATTTCAGACAAGTGTTAAATTCATAAGTCTGGAATCTGTTTTGCATTTGCGTTTTTGCCATGCTTGTTTGAACCTCATAATGGATGAATTGGCAGTGGCTCAGTGCTAGTCTTTTGTTAAGCATCTTGTGTGCATCCCTGCCATGTATTTTGTTGTCATGTTTGGTGGCTGTAGCATGTTCATTGCATTGCATTTAGATACCTACTTGCTGTAAATCACAGACCGGTGTCATTCTTAGGACGCTTGCCATTTCCAAACCGTAACTCCGATTCCAATGATCTTTATATCGTTTTCACGACCCCGACTCAATGCCACATCGATCTAGCATGTAACACCTCATATCACTTTGTGGCCTCACGCACGGTATTCCCACGGGTGTCGCCTTACCTTTGCCCGGGACCGTTTGCGCCTTTTGGCACACGTATATGACAGTGTCGCTAGCATCCATATGATAAGGAGCCCGGGCTGACATGGCTAGTCGTAAACCCAAAGTGGCACAAACTTACAGGGACAGGCATCCATGACCCAGCATCGAACGTGTCGGTCATCAGCGAGTGAATCCAGGCTGTAGCACTGGGCTAGCAGGACTCCGGTGAACCGGGCTGTAGCGGGCTAACAGGACTCCGGTATTCATCGCGTGACATTTCCCCGAAGGGACAGACACAGGAACGAAGAAGGACACATGCCGGCCAGCCTAAGTGTTCCGGAGCAGTAGCAAGCTACCATGGCTCAGTGGAAACACTAGGAGACATTTCCCGGTAAGAGAGGCTACTAAAGATAAACAACTAGATGGTCAGATCCCACACATACCAAGCATTTCAATAACATACACACAATATGCTCGATATGTGCAAATACAACATGGCATCACAACATGACTCTACGACTCAAGTAATTTATTCATTAGGCTCCGAGGAGCGAGATATTACAAACATGGGTCTCATGACCCAACACTCAGAGCATACAAATCAAAGCACAAGCGGAAGCTATCATGTCTGAGTACAGACATCTATAAATGAAAAAGGCTGAGAAGCCTGACTGTCTATCAGATCCTGCCGAGGGCACAAGATCGTAGCTGAGGTAACAAGCTAAACGTCGAAGTCCACGTGGAACTACTAGCGAGACCGAAGTCTCTCTGCAAAAACATAAAATAGGCAAACGTGAGTACAAATGTACCCAGCAAGACTTACATCAGAGCTAACTACATATGCATCATTATCAACAAAGGGGATGGTGGAGTTTAACTGCAGCAAGCCAGCTTTGACTCAGTGGCTAACCTAAACTATGATTGCAAGTAACTCTTCAGGTGGCGCACACGAGTCCACATATTCACCATATCAATACACCACTATGGATCCGCTCCCGTCTCCCTGCGAGAACGCCGTCCATAGCACTCACGCTTATCTTGCGTATTTTAGAGTATCCACTTTCACTTGTCTATGAACTGATATAAGCAACCCAGAAGTCCTTTTCCGCGGACACGGCTATTCGAATAGATGATGTTAACCCTGCAGGGGTGTACTTCTTCACACACGCTCTCACCACTTACCGCCGTTTACACGACATGTACTCGGCAACCTTCAAGCGGAAGCCCAACGTGGGTGTCGGCCACGGCCTGCCTAAACACTCGAGTCTCTAGTCCAGGTTTATCGCCTATTCGGGTTCCATCCATGAGGAGATCCGGCCGGAGTTTCGCTCACAGCCCCAAACGATGTGAACAGGGTTCCGTGACACCAAACGGGCGCCCGGTTTACCCGGCCACGTGCCTACCGCATCACAGCCCACCCCTACGGTCAGCGCTGCGCACGGCCTCCAGCATACTACAAACACCAGAAACTACTTGCAACTCCTGGACAGAGGACAAGGGTGATTAAGAAGCCGAGAGGGTCCATTGGTTTCGGGCCCAATGCATGGTAGTAGCTGAATCATGGATCACAAACACAGAACTCAGTTCCTGAGGACGGCTGCAATGAGACAACCCACCATGTACTCCTACATGGCCTCTCACCGCTACCTTTACCAAATCGTGTTCACACACTTAGCTCACACACAGTAGGACATGTTCACACACCTCTGATTCATCCCGGATGAATCAGACCTGACTCAACTCTAAGCAGTAGCAGGCGTGACAAACAGGCATGAATGAGTAGGCACAACAGGGCTCAAACAACTCCTACTCATGCTAGTGGGTTTCATCTATTTACTGTGGCAATGACAGGTCATGCAAAGGATAAAGGGGTTCAGCTACCGCAGCAGGTAACAGATGAATCGTTGTTGTCCTAATGCAGTAAAAAAGAGCAGGAGCGAGAGAGTGGGATTTTATCGGAATGAACAAGGGGGTTTTGCTTGCCTGGCACTTCTGAAGATAGCATTGAGTCTTCATCAGTGTCAACGATCACATCATCGGTATCACGTCTATCGAGAGGGGACAATACCGGCAACACAGAAGGAACACGATCAATGCAATGCGCAATATGATGCATGCTATGACATGGCAATATGAATGTGTGTTGAGCTAATGCACCTGGCTATGATTTAAATGAAGTTGGTTTGAATACATGATTCAAATTCCAACTCCATATATGATTATTTAAATGCCCTTTAATTGATTTGTGCTAAACAGCAGCTATAAGTTGTTCTAACATGCATGAAAATAGTACAGATGGATAGATTGGATTTTTCTGATCATTTTTCATATATAATTTATCTCATTTGGAGTTACGGTTGAATTTCTATGATTTTTAGAAGTTTTTACAATTTTCTGGAATTTCCTGAATAATATAAATCCAGAAATGAATTATGGCGTCAGCACCACGTCACGGTGACGTCAGCAGGGTCAACTGGGCGCCCCAGGTCAAACCTGACGTGTGGGGACCACACGTCAGTGACACAGTTAACTAACCTAAGTTTAATTAGAGCCTGGCCCACATGTCAGTGTCAGCAGGGGGGGGTAATTAGTTTAACTAACTCGATTAGTGCTAATCCTAATTAGCTAACAGGGCTGGGCCCACCTGTCATTGAGTCAGGGCGTCCAACTGGGGTCAAAACTCGCCGGACTTGGTCCACGGCTCGTCGCCGGTGAAGCCCGAGACGGCGGAGGGGGTCGGAATTCCTCCTCCGGCGACCAAATGGCCGGCGGAGGGCAGCTACGTGACGCTGAAGATCCCGCGCGTCGAGTGGTGCGGTCAGTTAGGCCGGGGGCGACCTATATCGACGGCGGCGAGCTCAAAGGCGGCGGCCGGAGCACGGCGAGGTCGGGGTTGGCGCTAGGGGGCACGGCAGGTCGCACGGGTGGGCGCGCTCGGCTCCTGGAAGGGTGCTGAGCACGTTGCCGTGCTCGGGAGTTAGCTACGGTGGCTCTAGCACCGTCTGCGTCATCGCCGGCGGCGAGGAACGGTCGGCTCCGACAGCCAGGGTGGTTAGAGGGCGCGGACGGGCACGGAGAGAGAGGGGAAATGGACAGGGGCTCACGGTGAGTTCGAAGAGAAGGTCGGCGTGCTCGGGGAGGCGGTGGAGACGGCGAATCAACGGCGGCGGTGGTCGGAGCCCGAGGTGGAAGACGACGGCGATGGCGATGTTCCGGGCCCTCCCGGCTTGCGTGGCTCATCGAAGATGAAGAAGACAACATGGCGGAGCTTCTGGGCGCGTCGGGTTTGCGTGGGGTGGCCGGTGTCCGCGAGGGAGCTCGTCGGTGGCGGCGGCTCCGTTCGGTCGCGGGAGGGAGAGAGAGCAGAGGGGGAATAGGGACGGAGGGAGAGCGAGAGGGGTTCCAGGGAGAGTGAGAGAGAGGCCAGGGGTGTCGTGGCGTCTCCAGGCGCATCGAGGAGGGAGGCAACCAGGCAGGAGGTGGCCAAGCGCGACGGCGGTGCTCGCCACCGAGCTGCTTCGTGCGCTGGCACGGGAAGAAGACAGGAGAAGGGGGGGCCAGGTGGGCTGGGCCGCGCAGGTGGGCTGCACAGTGTTGGGCTGTGGGTGGCTGCCAGGTAAGCTCCAGGTGAGATTTCTCTCCTCTGTCTTTTATTTATTGTTTTCTATTTTGTTCTGTTTTGTTTTGGTTTAGGAATAAATACTAAACCATTTTATAAAATCCTGAAAATAATTATGTGGCTAGAACTAAAATATACCAAACCACATAAAATGTTCCAGTAATTATTGGACATATATTATTTATATATCAAATATATATCCAATGCAAATAGCTATTTATTTAATTCAAAGGCCCAAAATAATTAACTCTGAGATACCAAAAATATTGTTTTGAGTTTTACCTCTTTGCAATATTTTCAGAGACTAAAAGGAGCATTTTCTTGGACTTCTTTGAGGAGATTTTAATGTTGATCATTTTTAGAAGGTTTCTGAGGCTTTGAAAATTCCTCAATTCAAATTTCATTTGAAATAAAACATGATGCTCACATGAGGTCTAGCCTAGTGCATTACCAGAAGCTAGGGATGTGACAACTCACCCCCACTAAACAAGAATCTCGTCTCGAGATTCAAGCGTAGGGTAAGATGAAGGGGAAACGCAAACTAGTATAATCTTCACGATCCAGGTTGCACTTCAAATGAACGTTGATTCGATCACCATCTTTGTCTTGTCGTCTTGTTCTGAGAACTCCAACTAACATGACAACGAGGGGAAAGGAAAGACCCTAAAAAAATTGTTCTTCTCGAAGGTCGAACAACTCAGGATTAACTCTCGGAATGAGACATAGCAACATCTCTCGAGCTGAGAGACGAAGCACACATCCATAGGAATGGAGTGAAGCAGATGACGAAGGTTCACTAGGTAGACAACAATTTCACGCTTAAGAAGGTGGTAATCGGTTGTCAGCGCAGCGAGGAGTTGAGTTTCCATGATACCATAACGATGCACCTTAGGGAAGGTGACTCGTAGAAATATCCCCTTAAGTGGCAAAAAGAATTACCTTTGATTCAGAGATCATTGAAGCTCTTTAAACCAGCCTAAGGCAATTCTCGAGCGATCGTTTGGAGGGGGTCGGTAGAATGGCATACTCGGACTTGGATGATGTGGATTACCTTGTTGAAGACAACGTAATGGATGAATTTGCTTACCACCGGAAATGGATGAGACCCATGGTAGAATGGCACATTGGCGGTGCAAGCTGGGAACAAAATGCAAATGCTGGGAATGATTCTGGTAACTGGGGAAGGACCCAACCATAGAGAGTGAATTCACTGTTTGAAAGGATCATAGCATTGCCGAGGAAACTGAGAGCAAACCCAGTTAGTGCCGATGATAACACCTAGCGCTTGTGCGTGCTCTCAAGAACTTGAGCATTTCCATATTCATCAAGGTTTTACCAACATCCGTGTCAAGGATCCTGGCAACACAACATACCACCATGATGAACAACGATGGACGAGGCAGATGCATAGGAAGATAACATCAACTCAGATTTCACCCTAGCGAGGCCAAGGAAACAAAATCTGGATGATCGACCGAGAGACATTTAGCACTCCGCTTCTAATGTTCTCCTTGACGTGCTAGTGTAACCCATTCATAGATATGGTTTGATAACTAGAACATCAAGTAAAGGTCGGACTTCGGGAGCAATAGAATCCATAAGGAACAGTTACGGAGGTAAATCCTACGAAATCCTTATGGGGAGGTGGCCAACTTCCTCAAACAAGATACTACAATGATAGGTCTTCCGGCTGGGTGTGTTGGCCACGACATCCACTTTACCGGTTATCGAGGGACCAATATTATAGTTCTTGGGAAATGTTCCAACCATCATATCTGCCTGAGATTCAGATCTGGTTGGTGTCAGGATATTCCAGACTCATCGAGTCTAGGAAGAAAATGAAAGTTTGCAACACAAATCGACGAGATGACGTTGCGAGATTCTTGGGAAATGAACTACGATAGCAAGCTCCAAAACATGAGCTGGTTCTGCTACACATGTGTGAACACGCTGCCTCAGACAAACATGATCATATGGTAGTCTTACAATAAAACACTACCGAGTTCTGGTTGGGAACCATCAGCGAGGATATCGAAGTTCTTTCATAAGTCCGGATTAGCTCTTATGAAGATACTCCTTCTCCTTGAACAAATCAGTCAGTGGCTTGGTGTGCTAGGATATACATATGGAATGAAGATGATCAGTCTAACAGACCATAGAATTCTTCGCACGTGCATGACCGACTTGGGATGATTCCAAAGGAGCAAAAACAAACTTTCTCGGATTCACGACGGCAGCTTACATCAAAATGCACGTGAATCAAAGGAAGTCACTCCTTTCATCAAACAAGTACTTCATGAGCTAGCATGAAGAAAATGCTTTCAAAAGTTTCCAACACTAACTTAATGTTCAACAACATCATGGAGGAGATAAGGATGTTGTCAATGGACTCAACAACAACTCATCGGAATTTCCATATCACTGGACTTCCACCATCGTGTGAACACGGTGATAGCATTGGTCAGACCCAAAAGATATAATGGTGTATGCTCGAGGGATCAACCACGAGGAAGACAACATTACGAGCATCGTTGGTTCTGACTTGATTTGACGATAGCCCACACTCAAATCAAAGGATTGATAAGACAATAGGTCCAGCAACTGATCACAGGGACCAATCGATGAAGATATCATCTTTCTTCAACACACACTACACAAGAATATCCCTTTGGGACGAACTAAGTCAGGCAAGCTTTTATCTTCCAACTCTCCAAGTTGTTGTCTAGCTTAACCAACTAGTTCAGGGATATCTAACACCGATTCTTGGAGAGAAAGTGGTTCACAAGAAACCAACTTGATCACGAGCTCAACATAACAGTCAGGGGACAACCTGGTAATACTTCCGAGAAGATATTCGGAAAATCACGAACCACCGATATGTTACTAAGCTCGAGAACAATCTTGCTTTTTGAGGCAAGACGATATGATCAATAGAGCGAAGATTTGAAATAATCCTAACTCATCGATCGAGGAGTGCACCGAGAACAAGGACTAGGTAGCATGATCAACCTTAGAATGATGATTCAAAACCAACACGCTAAGAATGAAATTATTGTCCATTAACTACCAAGCAATGGGGTTGCTAGGAGTATTGAGTTCACACATCATGATTCACTTGTCGGCACTCCGGCTGCAACAACACGGAACCGAGGAATGAAAAAGGATGGCGAGAAGTATCACTATGTCAAGAATTCACAAAAGGTGGTGCAATTCTCATGAAATTCCTGTCATAAAGAAGGTAATACTTCAGGGTAGAGCAGACCAGAAGCTGGATTGTAACTTGATCTGCGGAACACAACTACTTTGACCCAATCCTAAATATGGATGAGGTACTGGAGTTTGTTTCTCCTATTCATTCTGAAATAGAATGGCTTGGCGGACCACAAGGGTAATAGGCATCGACGAACGAATGCACGCATACTCTTGACTATCAATTGATAGACGAGGGTCAGAAGACAACTAAAGAGGGACAACTCAAAGGAACATACGATTTTCTGAGTTGTGGATGCATGGTTTAACATGTCGAACGAATTCCACATATTTCTTCCGGATAACCCATGCAGAAAGGTAGAACTGGCAGAGTCACAATGTAGAATCGAGAACCCATCGAGAGCACTCTGATTGTGATCTTTCGATCAGCGAGGAACATCTGCCATAAGCGGTTCATAGTATTTGGAAGAAAGGAATACCACGAACATCGAGGACTAATGCAAAGGTTACTAATAACCTAAAGGAACGAGCAAAACTATCAACATGAAGCAAGTAGGGTGAATCTCGGGTTCAAAACCCAGGAATAGAATACCTACTACTAAGTGGCATCACGGGATGCTTACGAGAATGATGGCCAGAATCATCACACTAGGACACAAGTCATGGCTAGACCACTAGATGATCCCCTGAGACACCTAGGGTCATAATAATTATTTCAACATAAAGGTCGAGGCAATAGAATACCTCAACTCAACAATTAGTGTGATTGAGCTGGCATAAAGGAGCATCGAAACCAGAGGGAAAGGATTTTGCAAATGCATCAGACTATTTAGAAACCTGGGATGACTCGGACAGCATAACGGCTGTAAATGCTCAGAAAAGATTTGAGACATTCACAAAAATGGTGGCATAACCACTCAGAAGCACAATATCAAGGTTTGGAGATCAACAGTTAACATACAGAAATAGTAGGAACTGAGCTGAGACTTAAATCCAACAATCTATAAGTCTATGGATTAGTAACACGTGATCCTGATAGAAAGATGAGAAGACCTAGTTCCTTAACCCCGTAGGAAAGATAAGATGACTCAGATCAGAAGGGCATAAGGTATAAGGAGTAAAAAGAGCCTTACGTTCCATCCCACAATCAATTCCCTTATATAACTAAAGCATTTCTAGACTCAACTTCGACCAGTTTGGCTTGGTAATCCTACAGGCAGTCAAGCTCTGATACCAACGCTGTCAGGACCCCGACTCAATGCCACATCGATCTAGCATGTAACACCTCATATCACTTTGTGGCCTCACGCACGGTATTCCCACGGGTGTCGCCTTACCTTTGCCCGGGACCGTTTGCGCCTTTTGGCACACGTATATGACAGTGTCGCTAGCATCCATATGATAAGGAGCCCGGGCTGACATGGCTAGTCGTAAACCCAAAGTGGCACAAACTTACAGGGACAGGCATCCATGACCCAGCATCGAACGTGTCGGTCATCAGCGAGTGAATCCAGGCTGTAGCACTGGGCTAGCAGGACTCCGGTGAACCGGGCTGTAGCGGGCTAACAGGACTCCGGTATTCATCGCGTGACATTTCCCCGAAGGGACAGACACAGGAACGAAGAAGGACACATGCCGGCCAGCCTAAGTGTTCCGGAGCAGTAGCAAGCTACCATGGCTCAGTGGAAACACTAGGAGACATTTCCCGGTAAGAGAGGCTACTAAAGATAAACAACTAGATGGTCAGATCCCACACATACCAAGCATTTCAATAACATACACACAATATGCTCGATATGTGCAAATACAACATGGCATCACAACATGACTCTACGACTCAAGTAATTTATTCATTAGGCTCCGAGGAGCGAGATATTACAAACATGGGTCTCATGACCCAACACTCAGAGCATACAAATCAAAGCACAAGCGGAAGCTATCATGTCTGAGTACAGACATCTATAAATGAAAAAGGCTGAGAAGCCTGACTGTCTATCAGATCCTGCCGAGGGCACAAGATCGTAGCTGAGGTAACAAGCTAAACGTCGAAGTCCACGTGGAACTACTAGCGAGACCGAAGTCTCTCTGCAAAAACATAAAATAGGCAAACGTGAGTACAAATGTACCCAGCAAGACTTACATCAGAGCTAACTACATATGCATCATTATCAACAAAGGGGATGGTGGAGTTTAACTGCAGCAAGCCAGCTTTGACTCAGTGGCTAACCTAAACTATGATTGCAAGTAACTCTTCAGGTGGCGCACACGAGTCCACATATTCACCATATCAATACACCACTATGGATCCGCTCCCGTCTCCCTGCGAGAACGCCGTCCATAGCACTCACGCTTATCTTGCGTATTTTAGAGTATCCACTTTCACTTGTCTATGAACTGATATAAGCAACCCAGAAGTCCTTTTCCGCGGACACGGCTATTCGAATAGATGATGTTAACCCTGCAGGGGTGTACTTCTTCACACACGCTCTCACCACTTACCGCCGTTTACACGACATGTACTCGGCAACCTTCAAGCGGAAGCCCAACGTGGGTGTCGGCCACGGCCTGCCTAAACACTCGAGTCTCTAGTCCAGGTTTATCGCCTATTCGGGTTCCATCCATGAGGAGATCCGGCCGGAGTTTCGCTCACAGCCCCAAACGATGTGAACAGGGTTCCGTGACACCAAACGGGCGCCCGGTTTACCCGGCCACGTGCCTACCGCATCACAGCCCACCCCTACGGTCAGCGCTGCGCACGGCCTCCAGCATACTACAAACACCAGAAACTACTTGCAACTCCTGGACAGAGGACAAGGGTGATTAAGAAGCCGAGAGGGTCCATTGGTTTCGGGCCCAATGCATGGTAGTAGCTGAATCATGGATCACAAACACAGAACTCAGTTCCTGAGGACGGCTGCAATGAGACAACCCACCATGTACTCCTACATGGCCTCTCACCGCTACCTTTACCAAATCGTGTTCACACACTTAGCTCACACACAGTAGGACATGTTCACACACCTCTGATTCATCCCGGATGAATCAGACCTGACTCAACTCTAAGCAGTAGCAGGCGTGACAAACAGGCATGAATGAGTAGGCACAACAGGGCTCAAACAACTCCTACTCATGCTAGTGGGTTTCATCTATTTACTGTGGCAATGACAGGTCATGCAAAGGATAAAGGGGTTCAGCTACCGCAGCAGGTAACAGATGAATCGTTGTTGTCCTAATGCAGTAAAAAAGAGCAGGAGCGAGAGAGTGGGATTTTATCGGAATGAACAAGGGGGTTTTGCTTGCCTGGCACTTCTGAAGATAGCATTGAGTCTTCATCAGTGTCAACGATCACATCATCGGTATCACGTCTATCGAGAGGGGACAATACCGGCAACACAGAAGGAACACGATCAATGCAATGCACAATATGATGCATGCTATGACATGGCAATATGAATGTGTGTTGAGCTAATGCACCTGGCTATGATTTAAATGAAGTTGGTTTGAATACATGATTCAAATTCCAACTCCATATATGATTATTTAAATGCCCTTTAATTGATTTGTGCTAAACAGCAGCTATAAGTTGTTCTAACATGCATGAAAATAGTACAGATGGATAGATTGGATTTTTCTGATCATTTTTCATATATAATTTATCTCATTTGGAGTTACGGTTGAATTTCTATGATTTTTAGAAGTTTTTACAATTTTCTGGAATTTCCTGAATAATATAAATCCAGAAATGAATTATGGCGTCAGCACCACGTCACGGTGACGTCAGCAGGGTCAACTGGGCGCCCCAGGTCAAACCTGACGTGTGGGGACCACACGTCAGTGACACAGTTAACTAACCTAAGTTTAATTAGAGCCTGGCCCACATGTCAGTGTCAGCAGGGGGGGTAATTAGTTTAACTAACTCGATTAGTGCTAATCCTAATTAGCTAACAGGGCTGGGCCCACCTGTCATTGAGTCAGGGCGTCCAACTGGGGTCAAAACTCGCCGGACTTGGTCCACGGCTCGTCGCCGGTGAAGCCCGAGACGGCGGAGGGGGTCGGAATTCCTCCTCCGGCGACCAAATGGCCGGCGGAGGGCAGCTACGTGACGCTGAAGATCCCGCGCGTCGAGTGGTGCGGTCAGTTAGGCCGGGGGCGACCTATATCGACGGCGGCGAGCTCAAAGGCGGCGGCCGGAGCACGGCGAGGTCGGGGTTGGCGCTAGGGGGCACGGCAGGTCGCACGGGTGGGCGCGCTCGGCTCCTGGAAGGGTGCTGAGCACGTTGCCGTGCTCGGGAGTTAGCTACGGTGGCTCTAGCACCGTCTGCGTCATCGCCGGCGGCGAGGAACGGTCGGCTCCGACAGCCAGGGTGGTTAGAGGGCGCGGACGGGCACGGAGAGAGAGGGGAAATGGACAGGGGCTCACGGTGAGTTCGAAGAGAAGGTCGGCGTGCTCGGGGAGGCGGTGGAGACGGCGAATCAACGGCGGCGGTGGTCGGAGCCCGAGGTGGAAGACGACGGCGATGGCGATGTTCCGGGCCCTCCCGGCTTGCGTGGCTCATCGAAGATGAAGAAGACAACGTGGCGGAGCTTCTGGGCGCGTCGGGTTTGCGTGGGGTGGCCGGTGTCCGCGAGGGAGCTCGTCGGTGGCGGCGGCTCCGTTCGGTCGCGGGAGGGAGAGAGAGCAGAGGGGGAATAGGGACGGAGGGAGAGCGAGAGGGGTTCCAGGGAGAGTGAGAGAGAGGCCAGGGGTGTCGTGGCGTCTCCAGGCGCATCGAGGAGGGAGGCAACCAGGCAGGAGGTGGCCAAGCGCGACGGCGGTGCTCGCCACCGAGCTGCTTCGTGCGCTGGCACGGGAAGAAGACAGGAGAAGGGGGGGCCAGGTGGGCTGGGCCGCGCAGGTGGGCTGCACAGTGTTGGGCTGTGGGTGGCTGCCAGGTAAGCTCCAGGTGAGATTTCTCTCCTCTGTCTTTTATTTATTGTTTTCTATTTTGTTCTGTTTTGTTTTGGTTTAGGAATAAATACTAAACCATTTTATAAAATCCTGAAAATAATTATGTGGCTAGAACTAAAATATACCAAACCACATAAAATGTTCCAGTAATTATTGGACATATATTATTTATATATCAAATATATATCCAATGCAAATAGCTATTTATTTAATTCAAAGGCCCAAAATAATTAACTCTGAGATACCAAAAATATTGTTTTGAGTTTTACCTCTTTGCAATATTTTCAGAGACTAAAAGGAGCATTTTCTTGGACTTCTTTGAGGAGATTTTAATGTTGATCATTTTTAGAAGGTTTCTGAGGCTTTGAAAATTCCTCAATTCAAATTTCATTTGAAATAAAACATGGTGCTCACATGAGGTCTAGCCTAGTGCATTACCAGAAGCTAGGGATGTGACAGTTGAGGCCAGGTTCATGCATTTTCTGTCATATCTTGCATTTTGCATCCCGCATCGCATCCCGCATAGCATACCATCATTACATCTTTTGTTTGAGTTTGCACGTGGTTGATTGTATCCTTGTTGCGTGTTTGTCTTGTTTGGGTAGAGCCGGGAGACGAGTTCGCTACCGAGGAGCCCGTTGAGTTTGCTTCTGAGGATCCAGTCAACTCTCACAACTGTGCAGGCAAGATGATCATATCCTCGAAATCACTACTATCTTTGCTATGCTAGTTTGCTCGCTCTTGCTATGCCATTGCTACGATGCCTACCACTTGCTTGTCAGCCTCCCAAATTGCCATGTCAAACCTCTAACCCACCATTGTCCTAGCAAACCGTTGATTGGCTATGTTACCGCTTTGCTCGGCCCCTCTTATAGCGTTGCTAGTTGCAGGTGAAGATTGGAGGCCGTTCCTTGTTGGAACATCTTTTATTTACTGGTTGGGATATTGTTATATTATCTTGCTATCTTAATGCATCTATATACTTGGTGAAGGGTGGAAGGCTCGGCCTCTCGCCTAGTGTTTTGTTCCACTCTTGCCGCCCTAGTTTCCGTCATATCGGTGTTATGTTCCCGGATTTTGTGTTCGTTATGCGGTTGGGTTATAATGGGAACCCCTTGATAGTTCGCCTTGATTAAAGCTTTTCCAGCAATGCCCAACCTTGGTTTTACCATTTGCCACCTAGCCTTTTCTTTCCCTTGGGTTCTGCAGACTCAAGGGTCATCTTATTTTACCCCCCCCCCCGGGGCCAGTGCTCCTCTGAGTGTTGGTCCACCTGTCAGCTACCGGTGGCCACCAGGGGCAACTCTGGGCTGGCCTACCCGTACCTAGGACAATCTGAGTGTGCCCTGAGAAAGAGATATGTGCAGCTCCTATCGGGATTTGTCGGTACATTCGGGCGGTGTTGCTGGTCTTGTTTTAACCTGTCGAATTGTCTTGTTGTACCGGGTTACCGAGTCTGATCGGTGTGTCTCGGGTGGAGGTTTATTCCTTCGTTGACCGTGAGAGCTTGTCATGGGCTAAGTTGGGACTCCCCTGCAGGGATTGAACTTTCGAAAGTCGTGCCCGCGGTTATGGGCAGATGGGAATTTGTTAATGTCCGGTTGTAGATAACTTGAACCTTAATTAATTAAAATGAATCAACTGAGTGTGTTACCGTGATGGCCCCTTCTCGGCGGAGTCCGGGAAGTGGACACGGTGTTGGAGTAATGCTTGCGTTGGTTGTTCCTCTAGCTTCTCGCTCGTGCTTTGCTCCCTCTTCTCGCTCTCTTTTGCGAATAAGTTAGCCACCATACTTGCTAGTCGCTTGCTGCAGCTCCACTCATATTTTGCCTTACCCTTCCTATAAGCTTAAATAGTCTTGATCGCGAGGGTGCGAGATTGCTGAGTCCCTGTGGCTCACAGATCCTACAACTCCAGATGCAGGTCCAGGTGATTACGCTCCAAGTGACGAGTACGAGCTCAAGTGGGAGTTCGACGAGCACTCTCAGCGTTACTACATGTCTTTTCCTGATGATCAGTAGTGGTGTCCAGTTGGGGGTGATTGGGACCGTTGTCGCATGTTGGGTTTTTATTCTATTTTGGCGCCGTAGTCGGGCCATGAGTGTTTTGGATGATGTGATGTTATTTATGTTCTTGATTGACGTGGCGAGTGTAAGCCAACTATGTTCTCCCCTTTTATTATTACATTACATGGGATGTTTGTGAAGATTGCCTAACTTGCGACATATGCCTTCAATGCGATTATGTCTCTAAGTCGTGCCTCGACACGTGGGAGCTATAGTCGCATCGAGGGTGTTACAAGTTGGTAATCAGAGCCTTCCCCGACCTTAGGAGCCCCATTGCTTGATCGTTTTTTCAGCCGAGTTCTGTCTAGAATAAATGTTTTGAGTCTTTAGGAATTATATATCGGAGAGCTTAGGAATTCTTTTTTACTTCCCAGTCTCCTCATCGCTCTGGTAAGGCATCCTGACGTAGAATTTTGACTCTTCTCTTCTCAAATTTCACTAAAAATAATTTTAGGATCACGCGAGTATCTTGGAATCGTTCCGATGGCTTATGATGAGAATACTGTCTTGGTGCCTCCTGTCAGGGGTTTAGTGGAAGTGTCCTGGGGAGTTGAGCTCTGAGGTGTTGTCATCATAATTTTATCATTGCAATTCTGGCATACTTGAGATATGTTCGCCGACATCAAAAATCTCTTTTATGCAGTTCGTTGGTGAGATAACCTCGACGCCACCCAGTACTGGGGCGGGAGTTCGGGAGTATCGCCATAACTTGTATAACGGGTGCTTTTCGAAGGTTGAGGTAGATGGTTTCCGAAGGTTTCTTGGTTATGTGTTGAAGGATGGATACAGCTGGATGTAGGATTTGCTAGTTTGGGTGAGATATTATGCTTCCCCTGTATCCCCAACACCTGATTGCATAACCGGAAAGGTTCGGGAGTTTCATAGGTGGGAATTCTAGTAGCTCTAGTTCTTCTTCCACGAATATTGGTTTGAGATTGGGATTTCTTACCGATTATTCGTTCTTGATCCGTACCTTGTTGATTTATTTCTCTACCTTAATTCTACGTGGCTTCGCAATTTATGGATATGTGACCATTTCAAGAGGAATGCATTCGTTCATTTTGTCCGGATGTGAAGACTATATGTTGCAATTTTCATTCCATTGGATTCAGCTTCAATATTTATCTGTCAATGTGCTAATGGTGGTCAACCTCTTCAGGATGGCTCCTCCAACGCGCACGACTCCGAATCCTGATCCGCCACCACCTCCACCTCCTCCAGAGGCATGGCAAGTTGTGATGGCCGCAACCAATGCAAACACTCAGCTGATCATGCAAATTCTCCAAGAGCGCAATCAAGGCAGTCAAGGGAATCAAGGCTGCAATCAGAGTCACTTTGCTACACTCAACCAGTTCCTTGCTAACGGGCCAAAGACTTTCAGCCATTGTGTTGAGGCAACCGATGTTGGCGATTGGCTTGTGGATCTGTGTAAGCATTTCGAGTGCAGCAACGTCAGGCCTGAGGACTTTGTGAAGTTCGCTTCCTTCCAACTCAAAGATCAAGCTGCAGAATGGTTCCAGCAGTACAAGGATTCCAGAGGTGGACGTGTTATCACTTGGGATAACTTCCGTCGAGATTTCCGAGCTCATCATATTCCGCAGAGCGTGGTTGAAAGCAAGTGTGAGGAATTCCCCAATCTGAAGCAAGGCTCTTTGTCTGTCTATGACTAAAACAAATTGTTCCAGAAGCTTGCCCGCTTTGCCAAGCAGGACGTGCCTGATGAGAAGAGCATGATATATCAGTTCAAGGGTGGTCTCAGAGAAGATATTCAGCTCGCTCTTGTTCTCTTCAAGGCCTTGAGATACGATGAGTTCTACAACATGGCACTGAAGCAAGAGGCTGCTCAGTTGAGGTGTGATGCTTCCAGGAAGCGAGTCAGAGATGTTACTCCTTCTTCCTCTACTCAAGTGGCCAAGCAGCAGAAGTTTTGGCTTCCTCCTCCTCCGTTCCGTCGGCCGTATTAGCAGAAGAGCAAAGGTGGCAGTGGTTCTTCCCACCCACCCAACCCTGGCTTTCAGAACAAGACTTCGTCTCAAGCTCCAAGATCGAGTGCTCCGTATCACCGTCCGCTTTCAGAGGTCACGTGCAACAAGTGCCAACATAAGGGTCACTATGCCAACAAGTGTTTCAACCAGAGGCGTCTTCCTCCTCCTCCTCCTGTGAGATCGGCAAGTACAGTTGTGGTCAAGCATAACCCCAAGTCCGCCAAGGTCAATTTGATGAATGCAGCTCAGGCAGAGGACTCGTCAGATGTGATCATGGGTAACCTTCCTGTTAATGATATTCCTGCTAAAGTTCTTTTTGACACTGGTGCATCGCATTGCTTCATCTCGAGACCATTTACAAATAGGCATGAATTGGTTTCACAAGTTTTGCCTAGTCCTTTAGCAGTTGTCTCTCCCGGTAAGCGCATGCAGGCTAACTCCATCGTTTCGGATGTTTCTATCACTTTGGGTGACTACAAGTTTCTATCTTCTCCAACGGTTCTCGGTGACTCGGATATTGATCTTATTCTCAGAATGGATTGGCTTTCTAAGCACAAGGCTCAGCTTGATTGTGCAGCCAGGCAGATTCAATTGACTCATTCGTCTGAGGATGTAATTGTCTTTGCCGCTCGTGATGATACCATTCGTATGTTTTCTCTCAATGAGAAGGGTGAATTGGATGCCATCTCTCAAATTCCAGTCGTTTGCGAATATCAAGACGTCTTTCCAGAAGAGCTCCCAGGAATGCCTCCGCACCGGCCAGTTGAATTCGTTATTGATCTTGAGCCTGGCACGGAACCTGTGTGCAAGCGTCCTTACAAGCTCGGACCTGAAGAGTTGAAGGAGCTGAAGAAGCAACTCGATGAGCAAGAAAGAATGGGTCTCATCCGGCCTAGTTCTTCTCCGTGGGGTTGTGGTGTTCTTTTTGTGAAGAAGAAGGATGGAACGGACCGACTTTGTGTTGATTACCGTCCAGTGAACAAGAAGACCATCAAGAACAAATACCCACTTCCCAACATCAATGAGCTGTTCGAACAACTCAAAGGTGCCCAAGTATTCTCCAAGCTTGATCTCCGTATGGGTTATCACCAGATTCGCATTCGTGAAGAAGATATTCCCAAGACAACATTCAGAACAAGCTTTGGTTCATATGAATACACTGTCATGTCTTTTGGCCTCGCCAACGCTCCTCCGACGTTCTCTCGCATGATGAACTTCATCTTCAATGCCTACACCAATGACTTCGTTTTGGTCTATCTCGATGACATTCTGGTTTTCTCGAAGAACAAGGAAGATCATGCCAAGCACTTGCGTTTGGTTCTTGATAAGCTTAGGGAACATCAGTTCTACGCCAAGTTCTCCAAGTGTGAATTTTGGCTCGATGAGGTTCTTTATCTTGGTCATATCGTCTCTGCCAAGGGCATTTCCGTGAATCCCGAGAAGGTGTCTTCAATTGTGAATTGGGAACCTCCTCAGAATGTGAAACAACTCCGCAGTTTTCTCGGTCTCGCAAGCTATTGCCGAAGATTCGTTGAAAAATTTTCTAAGATCATGAAGCCTCTCTCAAATCTTCTTCAGAAGCACGTCAAGTACGTTTGGTCTCCGGAGTGTGATATTGCATTCAACACTTTGAAAGAGAAGTTGACCATTGCTCCAGTTCTGACTCCGCCTGATGAATCCAAGCCGTACGAGGTCTTTTGTGATGCCTCTCTCCAAGGTCTTGGCGCAGTATTGATGCAAGAGAAGAAAGTTGTTGTTTATACATCTCGCCAGTTGAAGCCTAATGAGAAGAACTACCCCACTCATGATCTAGAGTTGGCGGCAGTTGTGCATGCTTTGTTGACTTGGAGACATCTTCTATTGGGAAGAAAAGTGGATATTTTCACTGATCACAAGAGTCTCAAGTACATCTTCACTCAGCCTAATCTCAACCTCAGGCAAACTCGATGGGTCGGAATGATTCAAGAGTATAATCCGAGTATTGAGTATACTCCAGGCAAGGCTAATGTGATTGCTGACGCTTTGAGCAGGAAAGGCGTATTGCAACAGTCTGATTCTCAAGCCTTATCAACCCGAGCTTTGTGAAGCTTTCCGCAAACTTAATCTGCAAGTTGTTCCTCAAGGTTTCCTCGCCAACCTTCAAGTCTCTCCTACCTTAGAAGACCAGATTCGCCAAGCCCAGCTTCTTGATGCTATGGTGAAAAAGGTGAAGATTGGGATTGCCAAGAGTCAGTCCAAGTACAAGTGCTACCGCCTTGATGACAAGGACACTCTCTTCTTCGAGGATCGTATTGTTGTGCCCAAAGGTGAACTTCGTAATGTGATCAAGAACGAGGCTCACAATTCTCTCCTCTCCATTCACCCTGGGAGTACGAAGATGTATCAGGACCTCAAGCAAGCTTATTGGTGGACTCGAATGAAGCGCGAGATTGCTCAATTCGTGAATGAATGTGATGTCTGTAGAAGAGTGAAGGCAGAACACCAAAGGCCAGCAGGTCTCCTCCAACCTCTTGCCATTCCAGAATGGAAGTTTGACCACATTGAAATGGACTTCGTGACTGGGTTTCCAAAGTCCAAGCGTGGCAATGATGCTATATTTGTTGTCATCGACAAGCTCACCAAAGTGGCTCACTTTCTGCCTATCAAAGAGTCGATCACTGCAGCTCAATTGGCGGAACTCTATACCTCTCGCATTGTCTCTCTGCACGGTATTCCTCAAGTGATCTCTTCAGACCGTGGCAGCATCTTTACCTCCAAGTTTTGGGATTCTTTTCAGAAGTCCATGGGCACTAACATCCGCTTCAGCACTGCTTTCCATCCTCAAACAAGCGGTCAAGTTGAGCGTGTCAACCAGATTCTTGAAGATATGCTCAGGGCTTGTGTGATCTCCTTCGGCATGAAGTGGGAGGATTGTCTTCCTTATGCTGAATTCTCCTACAATAACAGTTTTCAAGCAAGTTCGGGCAAGGCCCCATTTGAAATTCTATATGGCAGGAAGTGCCGTACCCCTCTCTACTGGTCTGAAACTGGTGAACGTCAGCTGCTGGGTAATGACTTAATCACAGAAGCAGAAGAAATGTGCAAAGTCATTCGTGATAACCTCAAAGCAGCCCAATCCCGCCAGAAAAGCTACTATGATAGTAAGCACCGTGATTTGGCTTTTGAGATCGGAGATCATGTTTACCTCCGTGTCTCTCCTATGAAAGGTACTCGTCGCTTTGGTATCAAAAGGGAAGCTTGCCCCTAGATACGTGGGACCTTTCAAGATTGTCAGCAAGAGAGGCGACCTCACCTATCAACTCGAGCTTCCTTCAAACTTTGCAAATGTTCATGACGTGTTCCAGGTCTCTCAGCTTCGAAAGTGCTTCAAGACTCCTGACCGCACCGTCAACTTCGAGGACATTGAGCTCCAAGAAGATCTCTCTTATCGTGAGCACCCAGTTGCTATTCTTCAATAGACTGAACGCAAGACTCGCAACAAGTCAATCAAATTTCTCAAAGTCAAGTGGTCACACCATTCCGACCATGATGCTACCTGGGAACGCGAGGATCACCTCCGTTCTGAGTACCCGGCGTTCTTTCAGTCCTACATCTCGGGACGAGATCTTTTCGTAGTGGTGGAGTGTTGTAACGCCCCAGATATAACTTTCCCTATTTGTACTCCAACTCTTGCCATTTCCGGCATTAAGTTATATTTATTCCTCGGGTTCGGGTCTTTGTCTCCGTGTGTTGTTTTTGTTTTCATGCATCTCATATCATGTCATCATGTGCATTGCATTTGCATACGTGTTCATCTCATGCATTCGAGCATTTTCCCAGTTGTCCGTATTGCATTCCGGCGCTTCGTTCTCCTCCGGTGGTCAATTTTACCTTTCTTTCGTGTGTGGGATTAAACATTTCCGGATTGGACCGAGACTTGCCAAGCGGCCTTGGTTAGCTACCGGTAGACCGCCTGTCAAGTTTCGTGCCATTTGGACTTCGTTTGACACACAAACGGTTAACCGAGGGACCGAAAAGGCCTCGTGTGCGTTGCAGCCCAACACCCCTCCAATTTGGCCCAAAACCCACCAAACTCTACTCCATGTCCTAGAGTGTTCAATCACGATCGCGTGGCCGAAAACCGCACCTCATTTGGACTCTCCTAGCTCCACTTATGCCTATAAATAGCCCCCCTCCGAAATTCTCGTTCTCCTCTTCCCCCGAAACCCTAAATCCTCTCTCTCCGCGCGCCGGACAACGTTTGCCGGCGCCGGACGCGTCCGCTCCGCCCACCACCGCCACGTGTCAGCGCCGCATTCGCCCGCGCCCGGCTCCCAGCTCCCCGCCGTCGCCGGCCCGGGAGGCCCAGGAGGGGCCCCCGTGAGCCCATCTCCGCCGCCACCGCGGGCCGCCCCGCGCCACCGTCCTCTACCGCCCCGCGCCGCCGTCCTCTACCGCTCGCGCCGCCGTCCTCCGCTGCCCGCGCCACGGCAGCTCCATACCGGAGCCCGCGCCCCGACGCCGGCCGGCGACCGCCGCCTCGCCAGGCCACCACCTCGCCGGCGCCGCCCCATCAAAGCTCGCCGCCGCCCCCGTCCAAGCTCGCCTTCGCACCGGCATCGGATCCGCCATCTCCGGCCGCCGTCCCTGCCATTTTCGGTGAAGCTCCGGCGAACAGTGCTCCCCCGGCGTTCCTCGATTTCCGTGCAGCCCTGATCTGGATCTCAGAACCAAAATCACCTCGGTTGACTTTTTATCCCCGAACCCTAATTTTTCGAGCATACTTTGACCGATGATATCTCCGCATCTGTAGCTCCGATTTGGACATATAGTATATCAAAATGTTCGCCTCGACGAGCACATCATTTCATTCCATTGCATCATTTTCATTGGAGATAATATTAATGCCCAAAATGCTATTAGAAGAGGGCTTCGTGAGTAAATTGTCAAATCTGCTAGTTCATCTTAGACTTTTGTCATTTTTTCCATGATTAATGTGTGCATGCTATGCCTGTGAGTCCTTCATATGTTTTGTTAAGCATTTTGTCTTCTTTCCAGAGGTGCAACCCATGCATTTTTAGGATGTGTGTGGTGACTTGTGCAAGCTTGCAAAGTGAGGCACCCGGTAAATCTGTTTTCAGAGACTTAGTTGTTTTCACTAAGTCTGGGATTATTTAGTTCATGATGCCATATGTTCAGCTTGTTTCCTGGTGATCCGTGCCTCTTTTGAGGATGATCAGTAAAGGAGTTTTGTTAATCATGTGTTGCTCTATCCATCCATGTCTTTGTTTGCAATTATGGAGCACCCTAAATTGAGTCAATCGAGCTCTACTTTTGCTTCGTTGTGAATCTGGGAAGATCGTCAACTCGTTTGCGATTTTGCCGATGTTATTGTAGTTCATCCGTGCATGCTATGCCATTGTTCTTGCCATGTCTAGCTAGAATTTTGTGCCTTATTAATGGATGTATGCCTGCCTTGCCATGACTTGCACCATGGTGAGTGCATCGAGCTCGTTTACATGCCTTCATGAGTTATATTTCAGCATGTCTCAGTTTTCACTAAGTCTGAAAACTGATTGTGTTTTGGCTATGTTCGTGTGCCCGTTAATATATTTTGTGAACCCTTTTGGCCCCATGTCACTTTGGGTCTTTTGTTAAGCTTGTTGAGTAGCTCCATGACATGTTCTTACTTGTCTTAATCAGGTCTTGTATCTGTTGTTTTGCTGCTCTGAAGAGGGCTTCGTGATCTGAAATTTCAGACAAGTGTTAGTTTCATAAGACTGGAATCTGTTTTGCATTTGCGTTTTTGCCATGCTTGTTTGAACCTCATAATGGATGAATTGGCCATGGCTCAGTGCTAGTCTTTTGTTAAGCATCTTGTGTGCATCCCTGCCATGTATTTTGTTGTCATGTTTGGTGGCTCTAGCATGTTCATTGCATTGCATTTAGATACCTACTTGTTGTAAATCGCAGACCGGTGTCATTCTCAAGACGCTTGCCATTTCCAAACCGTAACTCCGATTACAATGATCTTTATATCGTTTTCAAGCGATTTCATCTCATCTTTCCAGTGGCACCCTTGGAATTCCAAGTTGAGGCCAGGTTCATGCATTTTCTGTCATATCTTGCATTTTGCATCCCGCATCGCCTCCCGCATAGCATACCATCATTACATCTTTTGTTTGAGTTTGCACGTGGTTGATTGTATCCTTGTTGCTTGTTTGTCTTGTTTGGGTAGAGCCGGGAGACGAGTTCGCTACCGAGGAGCCCGTTGAGTTTGCTTGTGAGGATCCAGTCAAATCTGACAACTTTGCAAGCAAGATGATCATACCCTCGAAATCACTACTATCTTTGCTATGCTAGTTTGCTCGCTCTTGCTATGCCATTGCTACGATGCCTACCACTTGCTTGTCAGCCTCCCAAATTGCCATGTCAAACCTCTAACCCACCATTGTCCTAGCAAACCTTTGATTGGCTATGTTACCGCTTTGCTCAGCCCCTCTTATAGCGTTGCTAGTTGCAGGTGAAGATTGGAGGCCGTTCCTTGTTGGAACATCTTTTATTTACTGGTTGGGATATCGTTATATTATCTTGCTATCTTAATGCATCTATATACTTGGTGAAGGGTGGAAGGCTCGGCCTCTCGCCTAGTGTTTTGTTCCACTCTTGCCGCCCTAGTTTCCGTCATATCGGTGTTACGTTCCCGGATTTTGCGTTCCTTACGCGGTTGGGTTATAATGGGAACCCCTTGATAGTTCGCCTTGATTAAAGCTTTTCCAGCAATGCCCAACCTTGGTTTTACCATTTGCCACCTAGCCTTTTCTTTCCCTTGGGTTCTGTAGACTCAAGGGTCATCTTATTTTACCCCCCCCCCCGGGCCAGTGCTCCTCTGAGTGTTGGTCCACCTGTCAGCTACCGGTGGCCACCAGGGGCAACTCTGGGCTGGCCTACCCGTACCTAGGACAATCTGAGTGTGCCCTGAGAAAGAGATATGTGCAGCTCCTATCGGGATTTGTTGGCACATTCGGGCGGTGTTGCTGGTCTTGTTTTAACCTGTCGAATTGTCTTGTTGTACCGGGTTACCGAGTCTGATCGGCGTGTCTCGGGTGGAGGTCTATTCCTTCGTTGACCGTGAGAGCTTGTCATGGGCTAAGTTGGGACTCCCCTACAGGGACTGAACTTTCGAAAGATGTGCCCGCGGTTATGGGCAGATGGGAATTTGTTAATGTCCGGTTGTAGATAACTTGAACCTTAATTAATTAAAATGAATCAACTGAGTGTGTTACCGTGATGGCCCCTTCTCGGCGGAGTCCGGGAAGTGGACACGGTGTTGGAGTAATGCTTGCGCAGGTTGTTCCTCTAGCTTCTCACTCGTTCTTTGCTCCCTCTTCTTGCTCTCTTTTGCGAATAAGTTAGCCACCATACTTGCTATTCGCTTGTTGCAGCTCCACTCATATTTTTCCTTACCCTTCCTATAAGCTTAAATAGTCTTGATCGCGAGGGTGCAAGATTGTTGAGTCCCTGTGGCGCACAGATCCTATAACTCCAGATGCAGGTCCAGGTGATTCCGCTCCAGGTGACGAGTACGAGCTCAAGTGGGAGTTCGACGAGGACTCTCAGCGTTACTACGTGTCTTTTCCTGATGATCAGTAGTGGTGTCCAGTTGGGGGTGATTGGGACCGTTGTCGCATGTTGGGTTTTTCTTCTATTTTGGCGCCGTAGTTGGGCCATGAGTGTTTTGGATGATGTAATGTTATGCATATTCTTGATTGACGTGGCGAGTGTAAGCCAACTATGTTCTTCTCTTTTATTATTACATTACATGGGATGTTTGTGAAGATTGCCTAACTTGCGACATATGCCTTCAATGCGATTATGTCTTTAAGTCATGCCTCGACATGTGGGAGCTAGAGTCGCATCGAGGGTGTTACAGGAGGTTACTATCACATTGGGTGACTACAAGTTCCTTTCTTCCCCAATTGTTCTTGGTAACTCGGATATTGATCTTATTCTCGGGATGGATTGGCTTTCTAAGCACAAGGCACATCTTGATTGTGCTGCCAGGCAGATTCAATTGACTCATTCGCCTGAGGATGTAATTGTCTTTGCCGCTCGGGATAATACCATCCGTCTGTTTTCTCTCAATGAGAAGGGTGAATTGGATGCCATCTCGCAAATTCCAGTCGTTTGCGAATATCAAGACGTCTTTCCAGAAGAGCTTCCAGGAATGCCTCCGCACCGGCCAGTTGAATTCATTATTAATCTTGAGCCTGGCACGGAACCTGTGTGCAAACGTCCTTACAAGCTCGAACCTGAAGAGTTGAAGGAGCTGAAGAAGCAACTCGATATT
Source organism: Triticum aestivum (assembly GCF_018294505.1). Taxonomy (NCBI): domain Eukaryota; kingdom Viridiplantae; phylum Streptophyta; class Magnoliopsida; order Poales; family Poaceae; genus Triticum; species Triticum aestivum. The sequence goes on from NC_057800.1 coordinate 238,076,314, forward strand.
CAAGAGGAAATGGGTCTCATCTGGCCTAGTTCTTCTCCGTGGGGTTGTGGTGTTCTTTTTGTGAAGAAGAAGGATGGAACGGATCGACTTTGTGTTGATTACCGTCCAGTGAACAAGAAGACCATCAAGAACAAATACCCAGTTCCCAACATCAATGAGTTGTTCGAACAACTCAAAGGTGCTTGAGTGTTCTCCAATCTTGATCTCCGTATGGGCTATCATCATATTCGAATCCGTGAGCAAGATATTCTGAAGACGGCTTTCAGGACAAGCTTTGGTTCATATGAATACACTGTCATGTCTTTTGGTCTCGCCAACGCTCCTCCGACGTTCTCTCGCATGATGAACTTCATCTTCAACGCCTACACCAATGACTTCGTTTTGGTCTATCTCGACGACATTCTGGTTTTCTCCAGGAACAAGGAAGATCATGCCAAGCACTTGCGTTTGGTTCTTGATAAGCTCAGGGAACATCAGTTCTACGCCAAGTTCCCCAAGTGTGAATTTTGGCTCGATGAGGTTCTTTATCTTGGCCATATCATCTCTGCCAAGGGCATTGCCGTGAATCCTGAGAAGGTGTCTACAATTGTGAATTGGGAACCTCCTCAGAACGTGAAGCAACTCCGAAGTTTTCTCGGTCTCGCAAGCTATTGCCGAAGATTCGTTGAAAACTTTTCTAAGATCGCAAAGCCTCTCTCTAATCTTCTTCAGAAGCACGTCAAGTACGTTTGGTCTCCGGAGTGTGACATTGCTTTCAACACTTTGAAAGAGAAGTTGATCACTACTCCAGTTCTGACTCCGCCTGATGAATCCAAGCCGTACGAGGTCTTTGTGATGCCTCTCTCCAAGGTCTTTGCGCAGTATTGATGCAAGAGAAGAAAGTTGTTGCTTATACATCTCGCCAGTTGAAGCCTAATGAGAAGAACTACCCCACTCATGATCTCGAGTTGGCGGCAGTTGTGCATGCTCTTTTGACTTGGAGACATCTTCTATTGGGAAGAAAAGTGGACATTTTCACTGATCACAAGAGTCTCAAGTACATCTTCACTCAGCCTAATATCAACCTCCGGCAAACTCGATGGGTCGAAATGATTCAAGAGTATAATCCGAGTATTGAGTATACTCCAGGCAAGGCCAATGTGATTGCTGACGCATTGAGCAGGAAAGCTTACTGCAACAGTCTGATTCTCAAGCCTTATCAACCCGAGCTTTGTGAAGCTTTTCGCAAACTTAATCTGCAAGTTATTCCTCAAGGTTTCCTCGCCAACCTTCAAGTCTCTCCTACCTTAGAAGACCAGATTCGCCAAGCTCAGCTTCTTGATGCTATGGTGAAAAAGGTGAAGATTGGGATTGCCAAGAGTCAGTCCAAGTACAAGTGCTACCGCCTTGATGACAAGGACACTCTCTTCTTCGAGGATCGTATTGTAGTACCCAAAGGTGACCTTCGTAAAGTGATCATGAACGAGGCTCACAATTCTCTCCTCTCCATCCACCCTGAGAGCACGAAGATGTATCAGGACCTTAAGCAAGCTTATTGGTGGACTCGAATGAAGCGCGAGATCGCTCAATTCGTGAATGAATGTGATGTATGTAGAAGAGTGAAGGCAGAACACCAAAGGCCAGCATGTCTCCTCCAACCTCTTGCCATTCCAGAATGGAAGTTTGACCACATTGAAATGGACTTCATGACTGGGTTTCCAAAGTCCAAGCGTGGCAATGATGCTATATTCGTTGTCATCGACAAACTCACCAAAGTGGCTCACTTTCTGCCTGTCAAAGAGTCGATCACTATAGCTCAATTGGCGGAACTCTATACCTCTCGAATTGTCTCTCTGCACGGTATTCCTCAAGTGATCTCTTCAGACCGTGGCAGCATCTTTACCTCGAAGTTTTGGGATTCTTTTCAGAAGGCCATGGGCACCAACATCCGCTTCAGCACAGCTTTCCATCCTCAAACTAGCGGTCAAGTCGAGCATGTCAACCAGATTCTTGAAGATATGCTCAGGGCTTGTGTGATCTCCTTCGGCATGAAGTGGGAGGATTGTCTTCCTTATGCTGAATTCTCCTACAACGACAGTTTTCAAGCAAGTTCGGGCAAGGCCCCGTTTGAAATTCTGTATGGCAGGAAGTGCTGTACCCCTCTCAACTGGTCTGAAACAGGTGAACGTCAGCTTTTGGGTAATGAGTTAATCACAGAGGCAGAAGAAATGTGCAAAGTCATTCGTGATAACCTCAAAGCAGCCCAATCCCGTCAGAAGAGCTACTATGATAGTAAGCACCGTGATTTGGCTTTCGAGATCGGAGATCATGTTTACCTTCGTGTCTCTCCTATGAAAGGTACTCGTCGCTTCGGTATCAAAGGGAATCTTGCCCCTAGATACGTGGGACCTTTCAAGATTGTCAGCAAGAGAGGCGACCTCGCCTATCAACTCGAGCTTCCTTCAAACTTTGCAAATGTTCATGACGTGTTCCATGTCACTCAGCTTCGAAAGTGCTTCAAGACTCCTGACCGCACCGTCAACTTCGAGGACATTGAGCTCCAAGAAGATACCTCCTATCGTGAGCACCCAGTTGCTATTCTTGAAGAGACTGAACGCAAGACTCGCAACAAGTCAATCAAATTTCTCAAAGTCAAGTGGTCACACCATTCCGACCGTGAAGCTACCTGGGAACGCGAGGATCACCTCCGTTCTGAGTACCCGGCGTTCTTTCAGTCCTAGATCTCGGGACGAGATCCTTTCGTAGTGGTGGAGTGTTGTAACACCCCGGATGTAACTTCCCAATTTGTACTCCAACTCTTGCCGTTTCCGGCGTTAAGGTATATTTAGTTCCTTGGGTTCGGGTTTTGTCTCCGTGTGTTGTTGTCGTTGTCATGCACCTCATATCATGTCATCATGTGCATTGCATTTGCATACGTGTTCGTCTCATGCATTCGAGCATTTTCCCCGTTGTCCGTTTTGCATTCCGGTGCTTCGTTCTCCTCCGGTGGTCATTTCTAGCTTTCTTTCATGTGTGGGGTTAAACCTTTCCGGATTGGACCGAGACTTGCCAAGCGGCCTTGGTTTACTACCGGTAGACCACCTGTCAAGTTTCATATCATTTGGACTTCGTTGATACTCCAACGGTTAACCAAGGGACCGAAAAGGCCTCGTGTGTGTTGCAGCCCAACACCCCTCCAATTTGGCCCAAAACCCACCAAACTCTGCTCCATCATCTAGAGCGTTCGATCACAATCGCGGGGCCGAAAACCGCACCTCATTTGGACTCTCCTAGCTCCCTCTATGCCTATTTAAACACCCCCACCCCCCGATTTTCGGATCTCCTACCTCCGAAACCCTAAAAATCATCTCCGTGCGCCGGACACCGCCGCTGTCCTCTCCCGCGTTGCCACGTGGCACCCGCCGCCGCCTCCCACCGCGCGGCCCGGGAGCCCACGGCCGGCCCCCGCGGCCCGTAGCCGCCCACCGCCTCGCGCCGCGCTCCGCCACCGCCGCCCCGCGCCGCCGCCTCGCCCAGCTGCCACCGCCGCCGCCTCGCCCGCCGCCGCCTCCGCCGCCGCCGCCGCCTCGCCCGGCCGCCGGCCTCGCCCCGCCGCCTTCCGCCGCCAACGCCGGCTCCGGCGAGCTCCTTCCCCGCCGGTCTACAGTGCTAGGGCCGCCTCGATTTCCGTGCGCGAGATCTAGATCCAAAAAACCCTAGGTCAAATTTTCGTCCAAGTCCCAGAACTTCAGTCCATGTGCACATGTTCGCGGCTCCGTAACTTTGCATCCGTAGCTCCAATTCATGCATATAGCATATCAAAATGTTCACCTCAGAGAGAGCATCATTTCATTCCATTGCATCATTTTCATTTGAGCTCATCTTGATGCCCGAAATGCTGTTAGAAGAGGGTTACTTGAGTTAATTGCCAGATCTGTTACTCTGTTTAGCACTTTAGTCATTTTTGCCATGATTAATATGTGCATGCTGTGCCCATGAGTTCTACATGTGTTTTGTTAAGGGTTTTGTCATTTCTCCAGAGGTGCAACCCATGTATTTTTAGGATGTGTGTGGTGACTAGTGCAAGCTTGCAAAGTGGTGCACTTGCTAATTCTGTTTTCAGGGACTTAGTAATTCCACTAAGTCCTGGAGTTGTTTATCTTATGATGCCATATGTTCATGTTGTTTCCTAGTGATCCGTGCCTCTTTTGAGGATGATCAGTAAGGATGTTTTGTTAATGTTGTAGTGCTCTATCCATCCATGTATTTGTTTGCAATTATGAAGCACCCTAGCGTGAGTCAATCGAGCTCTACTTTTGCTACTTTGTGAATCTGGGCAGATTGTCAACTTGTTTGCAATTTTGCCGATGATGTTGTAGTTGATCCTTGGATGCTATGCTATTGTTCTTGCCATGTCTAGATTGCATTTTGTGCCTGCTTGATGGGTGCATGCTTGTCTTGCCATGACTTGCACCGTAGTGAGTGCATCGAGCTCGTAAACATGCCTACTTGGGTTATATTTCAGCATGTGTCAGTTTTTCACTAAGTCTGAAAACTGATTATGTTTTTGCTATGTTCACATGCTTGCAATTGTATTTTTCGATCCCTTTTGGCTCAAGGTCACTAAGGGACTTTTGTTAAGCTCTTTGAGTAGCTCCATGCCATGCTTTACTTTGCCATGATCAGATCCTGTAGCATGTAGTTTTGTGGCTCCGAAGAGGGCTACCAGATCTGAAATTCCAGACAAGTGTTAATTTCACTAAGTCTGAGATCTGTTTGTCATATGCATTTTTCCATGCTTGTTTGAACCTGTTAATGGATGAATTGGCCATAGCTCAGTGCTAGACTTTTGTTAAGCATCTTGTATGCATCCCTGCCATGTATTTTGTTGTCATGTTTGGGTGTTGTAGCATGTTCATCTCATTGCATTTAGATGCCTACTTGCTGTAAATCGCACACCGGTGTCATTTTTGGATCGCTTGCCATTTCCAAACCGTAACTCCGATTCCGGCGTTCTTTATATCGTTTTCAAGCGATTTCATATCGTCTTTCCAGTGGCACACTTGGTTTTCCAAGTTGAGGCCAGGTTCATGCATTTCCTGTCATATCTTGCATTTTACATCACGCATAGCATATCATCTTTGCATCGTGTTGTTTGAGTTTGCACGTGGTTGATTGTATCCGTGTTGCTTGTTTGTCTTGTTTGGGTAGAGCCGGGAGATGAGTTCGCTAATGAGGAGCCCGTTGAGTTTGCTTTCGAGGATCCAGTCAACTTTGACAACTGTGCAGGCAAGATTATCATACCCTCGAAATCACTACTATCTTTGCTATGCTAGTTTGCTCGCTCTTTTGCTATGCCAATGCTACGATGCTTACCACTTGCTTCCAAGCCTCCCAAATTGCCATGTCAAACCTCTAACCCACCATTGTCCTAGCAAACCATTGATTGGCTATGTTACCGCTTTGCTCAGCCCCTCTTATAGCGTTGCTAGTTGCTGGTGCAGATTGGAGGTCGTTCCTTGTTGGAAAATTTATTTACTTGTTGGGATATCATTATATTGCCATGTTATCTTAGTGCATCTATATACTTGGTAAAGGGTGGAAGGCTCGGCCTCTCGCCTAGTGTTTTGTTCCACTCCTGCCGCCCTAGTTTCCGTCATATCGGTGTTATGTTCCCGGATTTTGCGTTCCTTACGCAGTTGGGTTATAATGGTAACCCCTTGATATTTCGCCTTGATTAAAGCTTTTCCAGCAATGCCCAACCTTGGTCTTACCATTTGCCACCTAGCCTATTTTTCCCTCGGGTTCCCGGAGCCCGCGGGTCATCGTATTTAAACCCCCCCCCCCCCCGAGCTAGTGCTCCTCTGAGTGTTGGTCCAAACTAGAGTCCTATGCAGCGCCCCCTTGGGGAAACTCGAGGTTTGGTTATAGTTGTATGGAGCGCTCATTTGAGTGTGCCCTGAGAAAGAGATATGTGCAGCTCCTATCGGGATTTGTCGGCATATTCGGGCGGTGTTGCTGGTCTTGTTTTAACCTGTCGAAGTGTCTTGAGTAACCGAGATACCGAGTCTGATCGAAATGTCTTGGGAGGAGGTCTATTCCTTCGTTGACCGTGAGAGCTTGTCATGGGCTAAGTTGGGACTCCCCTGCAGGGATTTGAACTTTCGAAAGCCGTGCCCGCGGTTTTGGGCAGATGGGAATTTGTTAATGTCCGGTTGTAGATAACTTGAACCTTAATTAATTAAAATGAATCAACTGAGTGTGTTACCGTGATGGCCCCTTCTCGGCGGAGTCCGGGAAGTGGACACGGTGTTGGAGTAATGTTTGCGCAGGTTGCTCTCTAGTTTCTCGCTCGCGCTTTGCCTCCTCTTCTCGCTCTCTTCTGCGTATAAGTTAGCCACCATATTTTGCTAGTCGCTTGCTGCAGCTCCACCTATATTTACCTTGCCATACCTTTAAGCTTAAATAGTCTTGATCGCGAGGGTGCGAGATTGCTGAGTCCCTGTGGCTCACAGATTACTATTACACCAGATGCAGGTCCTGATGATTCCTCTCCAGGAGACGCGTATGAGCTCAAGTGGGAGTTCGACGAGGACTCTCAAGGTTACTATGTTTCCTTCCCCGATGATCAGTAGTGGTGCCCAGTTGGGGGTGATTGGGACCGTGTCGCATGTTGGGTTTTCTTTTATTTTGGCGCCGTAGTCGGGCCATGAGTGTTTGGATGATGTAATGTTATTTATGTACTTGATTGACGTGGCGAGTGTAAGCCAACTATGTTATCTCCCCTTTTATTATTATATTACATGGAATGTTTGTGAAGATTGCCTAACTTGCGACATATGCCTTCAATGCGATTATGTCTCTAAGTCGTGCCTCGACACGTGGGAGCTATAGTCGCATCGAGGGTGTTACGCCTGGGTGGGTGGGAAGGCATCAACCCCTCCCCACCACTAGGCTATGCCTTGGTCTGCAATACGATACCTCGTAGTCACCTCAAGGATTCATACCGCAAGACATAGATCATGTGTTCTCATATCTGAATATTCAATCCGACAAAGACAAAACTTCAAAGGGTAAAGATTCAATTCATCACAACAAGAGTATAGAGGGGAGAAACATCATATGATCCATCTACATTAACAAAGCCCGTGATATAGATCACAAGAGAGAGAGAGATTAAACACATAGCTACTGGTACGAACCCTTAGCCCTGAGGGTGGACTACTCCCTCCTCATCATGGTCGCCGTCGGGACGATGAAGATGGCCACCGGAGATGATTCCCCCTCCGGCAGGGTGCTGGAACGGGTCTAGATTGGTTTTCGGTGGCTACGGAGCCCTGCGGCAGCGGAACTTCTGATCTAGGTTAACCCCGAAGGGTTTCGGAATATTTGGGGATTTATAGTGCAAAGAAGGGGTGCGAGAGGCCACCGAGGTGGGCACAACACACCTGGGCGTGCCAGGGGGCCTGGCGCGCCCAGGTGGGTTGTGCCCCCCTCGGGGCACCCCTAGGTGCTGCTTTGTCCCATCGGGAGTCTTATGGCCCATAAAAATCCACAGAAAGTTTCACGGTGTTTGGACTCCGTTTGATATTGATTTTCTGCGATGTAAAAAACAAGCAAAAAACAGCAACTAGCACTGGGTCAATAGGTTAGTCCCAAAAATGATATAAATTTGCTATAAAATGAATGTAAAACATCCAACAATGATAATATATTGGCATGAATACTTCATAAATTATAGATACGTTGGAGACATATCAGCATCACGAAGCTTAATTCCTAGTCGTCCACGAGTAGGTAAATGATCAAAGAAATAATTTGTGAAGTGTGAATACTAGCAAAGTGCACAAGTTTGATCAACGATAATTTCAATTACTTTTCCTAGCATCACAAGAACAATTCTTTCTTATGAAACTTCTCATGTTATAGTGGCAACCAATTCACATGTTAAGGTTCAAACAATGAATTCTCTTGAAACCCAACAACCTATGTTCTTAGTTACCAAGCAATTGCAATTCAACTTATTCAATAGAGCTGAAGTAAGATCTCCACATACTCAACCATCATATAGTCTTCTATGATTTATAACACTCACCTTGTACACATGAGCAAAACGTTTCATCCAGGCACATAGAAAGATAGGGGCTTATTGTTTTACCTCCCAATGTATTCACCTCAAGGGTGATGTCAACAATAATAACTCATGCCACCCATATTCAATTGGACATATGTGCCTAGATCTTTCCTTGCCACATGATGCTTGCCAAAAGAGAAAATAAAAAAGGAATAAAGAGAAACACTTTGACTCTTTGCATAAAAGTAAATACTGAAAAGTAAAAGATAAGCCCTTCGCAGAGGGAAGCAGAGGTTGCCATGCGTGTATTTGTTTGTATGCTCAATCCCTTAGTGCAAAAGAATGCCACGTTATATTACCCCTTGTGATAGCAACCTTTATTATGCAGTCTGTCGCTTTTATTGCTTTACCATCACAAGTTCGTACAACGCTCGATTTTCTCTTACACTAAATGATCTTACACTTTTAGAAGCAATTTTTATTGCCTTATTGAACCGATGATAACTTACTTGAAGGATCTTGCTCAATCCTTACGTAGGTTTGGTGGACTCTTGAAAATAAGATTTGGGTTTAAGGGTTTTTGGATGCACAAGTACTATCTCTACTTGGTGCGGAATTTTTGGCTAGCAAAGATGGGGGGCAAGCTCCACATGTTGAAGGATATATGAAAATATATAAACTCTATGTCAATATGAACAAACATAAACCATTACGTTGTCTTCCTTGTCCAACGTCAACAATTTTGGCATATAATATTTTGATGGGGGCTCACAATCACAAAAGATTTCCATGATAGTGTATTTACACGTGAAAGTTCTCTTCTTTATACTAATTATTCGTGAATTTCTTGTATGACCAATATTGTGATTGTCAAGCCTCAAAAGATTTCACTTTCTAAACCCAATGTGAAACTACCACTAGGCATGATATGATTTCAACTTCATGACATTCAATTTATTCCACAATTTACTCCTAGGATATAGGTGAAGCACAAGAGTAAATGATAAGCTACTCCAAAAAGATATAAATGAAGATCATGAGCATAATATTTCTTTCTCTCAAATTAATTTAAGTGAAGCAAGAGATAATTTCTTCAAAAATATTAAAGCACACCATGCTCAAAAAGATATAAGTGAAGCACTAGAGCAATTCCATAGAAAAGAGCTTCGTTGATGGGATGTGAATGCCGCTTACTTAGCCTCCCTGGCAACTATTTGAGGACTCTATTTTACTCAAAAACTTTCAGATCTAAGTATTTTATTAAAACAGCAAGCAAAACAAAGTAAAATGAAATTCCAAGAATAGCACACATCATGTGAAGATGCAAAAACTTAGGCTCAACCGATACTAACCGATAATTATTGAAGAAGAAAGGTGGGGTGCCTACTGGGGCATCCCCAAGCTTAGATGCTTGATAATTCTTGAAATATTATCTTGGGATTCCTTGGGCATCCCCAATCTTGAGCTTTTGTGTCTCCTTAATTATTCTCATATCACGGTTTTCCTAAATCTCAAAAGCTTCATCCACACAAAACTCAACAAGAACTTGTGAGATAAGTTAGTATAAACCAATGCAAAAACTTTATCATTCTCTACTGTAGGAAGTCACTAGAATTATTATTCAAGATTGCATACTAAATGTCTCTGCATATTTAATACTCCTATCCTCAAATAGAATCATTAAACAAGCAAACATAGGCAAACAATGCAAACATAACAGTAATCTGCCAAAACAGTACAGTCTGTAAAGAATGCAAGAGTAGCAATACTTCCCTAACTCAAAAGTTATGAAAATTTAGCACACTATAGAAAATTTATCAGATCTCATTTTTCAAAAAGTTTCAACATTTTATCACATTCTGACTTTTCTAGGGAATTTTTGCAACAGTGGTAAACTTTCTGTTTTCAAACAGTAACATGTAGACTTGTAAAATAAGCATGACAAAGGCTATACTTGACATTTTTATTGAAATAAGGGATGCAAAAAATTATTCTAAATAACAGCAAGAAAATCCTAACAAAATAAATTGACACTCCAAGCAAAACTCATATCATGTGACGAATGAAAACATAGCTCCAAGGGAGGTTACCGATAATGTTGGAGACGAAAGAGGAGATGCCTTCCGAGGCATCCCCATGCTTAGTTGCTTGGATCTTCCTTGAATATTACCTTGGGGTGCCTTTTTCACCCCTAAGCTTATGTTCTTGTCACTCTTTATTCTCCTCATATCGACATCTCACCCAAAACTTGAAAACTTAAATCACACAAAACTTAACGGAACTTTGTGAGATAGGTTAGTATGATAAAGAGCAAACCATTTCACTTTTGGTACTATAAAAGACAAGATTCATAATTGTTCACACACAATTCCTACTGTAACATATCATTTCCGCAATTTATACTGAGCAATATAATCCATGGAACCTAGAAAACAAGCAAACTATGCATTGAAAACAGAATCTAACAAAACAGAACAGTCTGTAGTAATCTGTACTCCAACCATATTTATGCTACTCCAAAAACTCTGAAAAATTAGGAAAACCTGGGAAATTTTTCTATTAATATTCTTCAAAAATAATTAGCATTTTATAATGCACCTGTTAAAAATTAGAATTGTTTTCCTCAGCACAAAAGTTTCTGTTTTTCAGCAATATCAAATCAACTATCACCGTAAGCCATCCCAAAGGTCTTACTTGGCACTTTATTGAAACAAAAGCAATAAAACATGATTACTACAGTAGCCTAATCATGTTAACAAACAAAAATAGTAGGGAAAAATATTGGGTTGTCTCCCAACAATCTCTTTTCTTTAATTCCTTTTAACTAGGCATGATGATTTTAATGATGCTCGCATAAAAGTAAATAATTGAAACATGAAAAAGAGCATCATGAATCACATGGCAATCACATTTAAGTCTAACCCACTTCCTATGCATAGGGATTTTGTGAGAAAACAACTTATGTGAACAAGAATCTACTAGCATAGGAAGGCAAAACAAGCATAACTTCAAAACCTTCAACACAAAGAGAGGGAACATGTTATTATTGTAGTATGTAGAAGCATATGTTCCTATCTCATAGTAATTTTAAGTAGCATCATGAATGAATTCAACAATATAACGATCACATAAATCATTCTTTTCATGACACAAAAGCATAGAAAACTTATTACTCTCCACATAAGCAAATTTCTTCTCATCAATAGTAGTGGGAGCAAACTCAACAAAATAACTATCATGAGAGTGAAAATTAAAATCATGATGACAAGTTTCATGGTTATCATTATTCTTTATAGCATACATGTCATCACCATAATCATCATAGATAGCAAATTTGTTCTCATAATCAATTGGAACCTCTTCCAAAATAGTGGATTCATCACAAAATAAAGTCATGACCTCTCCAAATCCACTTTCATAATTATTGCAATAAGATTCAACACCCTCCAAAATAGTGGGATCATTACTTCCGAAAGTTGACATTCTTCCAAACCCACTTTCATCAATATAATCATCATAAATAGGAGGCATGCTTTCATCATAATAAAGTTTTCATAAAACATAGCATCCCCAAGCTTGTAGCTTTGCTTATTATTAGTATCATGGATATTCAAAGAATTCAAACTAACAACGTTGCAATCATGCTCATCATTCAAATATTATGTGCCAAACATTTTATTGACTCCTTCTTCTAACAATTGAGCACAATTTTCCGAACCATCATTTCCAAGAAATATATTATAAAGATGATCAATAATATGATACAACCTCAATTCCATTTTTTTGTAGTTTTCCTTTATAAACCAAACTAGTGGTAAAACAAGAAACTAAAATATTCTATTGCAAGATATAAAGATATACCTTCAAGCACTCATCTCCCAGGCGACGGCGCCAGAAAAGAGCTTGATGTCTACTACACAACTTTATTCTTGTATACACGTGTTGGGCCTCCAAGCGCAGAATTTTCCCTCAAGTGGATGACCTAAGGTTTATCAATCCATGAGAGGTGTAGGATAAAGATGGTCTCTCTCAAATGACCCTGCAACCAAATACAAGAAATTTCTAATGTCCCCAACACACCCAAAACAATGGCAAGTTGCATAGGTGCACTAGTTCGGCAAATAGATGGTGTTAAAAGTGTAATATGGATGGTAGAAATATATTTTTATAATCTGAATAAATAGAAAACAGCAAGGTAGCAAATAGTAAATGGGCACAAAAATGGTATTGCAATGCTTGAAAAAAAGGCCTAAGGTCCGTACTTTCGCTAGTGCAATCTCTCAACAGTGCTAACATAGTTGGATCATATGATTATCCCTCAAAGTGCAATAAAGAATTACTCCCGATTTCCTATTAGTGGACAACAAAAGATAGATATTGATTGTAGGGTATGAAACCACCTCAAAGCTATTCTTTCCGTTTGATCTATTCAAGAGTTCATACTAAAATAATACAAAGCTATTTTTTCATTCGATCTATCCTAGAGTTCGTACTAAAATAACACCAAAGCAAATTCACATTCATAATGCTCAATCCACACAAAGAACTACAAAGAGAGCCCAAAGTTTCTATCGGGGAAAAGATAATAAAAACGTGCAGCAACCCCTACGCATAGATTACCCCAACGTCACCTCGGGAATCCGCAAGTTGAGTGCCACAAGATATATCAAGTGAATCAATACGATACCTCATTGTCACCTAAAGTATTCATACTGCAAGACATACATCATGTGTTCTCATATCTGAATATTCAATCCGACAAGACAAAACGTCAAAGGGTACAGATTCAATTCATCACAACAAGAGTATAGTGGGGAGAAACATCCTATGTGGTACAAACCCTCAGCCCATGATATGGATCACACGAGATAGAGATTAAACACAAAGCTACTGGTACAAACCCTCAGCCCCGAGGGTGGAGTACTCCCTCCTCATCATGGTGGCCGCCGGGATGATGAAGATGGCCACCGGAGATCATTCCCCCCTCCGGCAGGGTGCCGGAACGGGTCTAGATTAGTTTTCGATGGCTATGGAGCCCTACGGCGGCGGAACTTCTGATCTAGGTTAACCCCAAAGGGTTTCGGAATATTTTGGAATTTATAGTGCAAAGAAGGGGTGCGGGAGGCCACCGAGGTGGGCACAACCCACCTAGGCGTGCTAGAGGGCCTGGCATGCCCTGGTGGGTTGTTCCCCCGTCGGGGCACCCCCAGGTGCTGCTTTGGCCCATCGGGAGTCTTCTGGCCCATAAAAATCCACAAAAAGTTTCCCGGTGTTTGGACTTCGTTTGATATTGATTTTCTGTGATGTAAAAAACAATGAAAAAACAGCAACTGGCACTAGGCACTGGGTCAATAGGTTAGTCGCAAAAAATGATATAAAGTTGCTATAAAATGATTGTAAAACATCCAAGAATGATACTATATTGGCATGAATACTTCATAAATTATAGATATGTTGGAGACGTATCAATGATTAACCCCTTTCGCAAGTATCCGCAACTATGAAAGAATAACTAAGATAAATCTAACCATAGCATGAAACATGTGGATCCAAATCAGCCACTTACGAAGCAACGCAAGGAAAGACACCATACAACTCATCAAAACATCGAACGAATACCAAATTCACATGGTTACTTATAAGAAGACTTCTCCCATGTCCTCAGGAACAAACGTAACTACTCACAAAGCATGTTCATGTTCAAGATCAGAGGGGTATTGAATGTCATTAAGGATCTGAACATATGATCTTCCACCAAATAAACCAACTAGCATCTCCTACAAGGAGTAATCAACACTACTAGCAACCCACATGTACCAATCTGAGGTTTTGGGACAAAGTTTGAATACAAGAGATGAACTAGGGTTTGAGAGGAGATGGTGCTGGTGAAGATGTTGGCAGATATTGACACCCCCCCCCTCGATGAGAGGATCATTGGTGATGATGATTGCTTTGATTTCCCCTTCCCGGAGGGAAGTTTCCCTGGCAGAACAGCTCCACCGGAGCCCTACATTGCTTCTGCCCAGGTTCCGCCTCGAGACGGCAGCGCTTCATCCCAAAAGCTTCCTTATGACTTTTCTAGGTCAAAACCTTTCATATAGCAGAAGATGGGAGCCGGAGACCTGCCAGGGGGGCCACAAGCCCTGGGGGCGCGACCTGGGGGTATGGCGCGCCCCCCGGGTTTAGGGCTACCTGGTGGGTCCCCCTTTGGTATTTCCTTACCGTTTTTTATACATTCCAAAATAATTCTCTGTAAAGTTTCAAGACATTTGGATTTGCGTAGAATAGGTATGTCAGATTTGCTCCTTTCTGGTCCAGAATTCCAGCGGTCAGCATTCACCCTCTTCATGTAAATCTTGTAAAATAAGAGAGAAAAGGAATAAGTATTGTACCACAATGTGAAATAACAACCCATAATGCAATAAATATCAACATAAAAGCATGATGAAAAATGGACGTATCACTAGGCGGCCCCACCGTAGCCTCATGAGGCCCCCTCGCGGGGGCAAGCAAGTCAAGAGTTGTTCAGCTGGCTGTGTGGCCTCGTACCTTCACGTGGGTGATGCACGCGACAATGAACACCTCTAAGGGTCATGACAGTAGGCATGGATGGAGAGGGTTTCCCCTTTGGTGCTAACAGAGCTGGGCCAGCACGCCGATTCCCAAAACAATCCCCAAAGGCTGCGCCAGACGGAGGTCATCACTGAGCCCACTTGCGCATCATGGACGGAGGCTTTGCTGACGAAGACCACCTTTTGTCAAGATAGACTCCACCCCTGCCCCCCCTTCAAATTGTCGTTGTGTGTCGACCCTTTCGGCCAAGCTTTTTGGGGAAGAGGACCAAGGTATGTATAAAAGAGGGGTAGGGAGCTGCCATAGAGGAAGGATTTTGGCTCTCCAGCCCTTGTACTCTTGTCTCCTCCATGATAGCAATCCACAAACCTAGAAGGAGTAGGGTTTTACACCGCAACGTGGCCTGAACCTGGGTAACTATCATAGCTCGGCTGTGGCTCGTTGTAGGAAAGCGTAGGGCATCAAGAGCAAGTGCGCCCCAGAGTTCGAACCTTAGGGTCCCAGGAGCCCTGATTCCGACAAGCACTACTAGTTGGAACAGCTTCTACCCACTTAGTAACATTATCAATAGCGACTAAAATATGAGTATACCCATTAGAGGAAGGAAAAGGTCCCATATAATCGAAACCCCATACATTAAATGGTTCAATAACAAGTGAATAATGCATAGGCATTTCCTGATGTTTACCAATATTACTAATTCTCTAACATTCATCACAAGATAGGACAAACTTACATGCATCCTTGAAGAGAGTAGGTCAATAAAAACCACATTGTAATACCTTGTGTGTAGTTCTATCTCCAGCATGGTGCCATCCATATGCCTCGCAGTGACACTTTTGTAGGATTTGTTCCTGTTCATGCTTAGGTACACAATGTCTAATCACACCATCTACTCCTTCTATGTATAGATGTGGATCATCCCAAAATTAATGTCTTAAATCAAAGAAGAACTTTTTATTTTGTAGGTATGTCAAACTAGGTGGTATATATTTAGCGACATTGTAATTAGCCTAGTCTGCATACCAAGGACAATTACGAGAAGCATTTATAATAGCTAATTGCTCATCAGGAAAACTATCTACAATAGGCGTCATCAGGAACATTTTCCATCCTAGACAAGTTATCGGCTACATGATTCTCAGCTCCTTTTCTATCAATAATATGCAAATCAAACTCTTGCAATAATAAAACCCACCTAATTAGTCTAGGTTTAGCATCTTTCTTTTCCATAAGGTATTTAATAGCAGCATGATCATTGTGAATAGTAACTTTAGAATCAACAATATAAAGTGTGGATTTATCACATGGAAACACAACTGCTAATTTTTTCCTCAGTAGTAGCATAGTTTATTTGAGCACTGTGTAGAGTCTTACTACCATAATTAATAACAATCCATTTCTTATCAACTCTTTGACCTAGAATAACACCAATGGAATAATTACTAGCATCACACATAATATCAAAGGGCAGGTTCCAATCAAGTGGTTGAACAATAGGTGCAGAAAATAAGGCTTTCTGGAGAATTTCAAAGGCTTGTATGCAATCATCATAAAAAATGAATGGAACATCTTTTTGAAGGAGATTAGTTATCGAACTATAAATCTTGGAGAAATCTCTGGTGAACCTCCTATAGAAGCTAGCATGGAGAAGGAAAGTTCTTATACATTTAATATCTTTAGGACATGACATTTTCTAAATTGCATCAACTTTAGCCATATCTACCTCAATACCTCGTTCAGAAATCTTATGCCCAAGGACTATGCCTTCTGATATGTCTCCAACATATCTATAATTTTTGATTTTTCCATGTTGTTATTGATGAAGCTATGTACCTAGGGTAGGGTCATGGATCTGATCCATATACCCTCCCCAAGGACATCTCTTAAAGAACCAGAAGCAGTCGAAGAAAAATCATCGTCCACTCCACCATAAAGCCATGTTACACTCGACAGTCTTGAAGACACTCGACCATACGAACAACCACTCGACAACCAGAAGACTAAGAGCCACTCACTCTGCAACGGTCGGGATTTAAGTCATAACTTTAATGGTCATTTATGTACTTTTATTACAGGCATTGCCAGTAACATCTCTACCTTTATGTACCTTAAACTCTTTGTAACTGAGGGCGGGAGGGGTCCGGCGAACTCTATATAAGCCACCCCCCTCCTCAGGGACAAGGGTTCGCACCCCATGTAACTCACACGCGTATAATCCAGTCGACCGCCTCCGGGCTCTGAGACGTAGGGCTGTTACTTCCTCCGAGAAGGGCATGAACTCATAAAACTCGCGTGTACAACTCCTCCATAGCTAGGATCTTGCCCCTACATTCCTACCCCCCATTCTACTGTCAGACCTAGAACCACGACAGTTGGCGCCCACTGTGGGGCAGGTGTCTTAGCGACTTGTTGGAGAGGTTGCAATTTTTCCGATCCCCTTCATCATGGTTTCAGGCGGAGGTTTGGCTGAGGGCCGCGAGATCTATCTCGGCGCGCTCGTGTTTGTCACCGACGACTCCGCTTGGCTTCAGGAGGCTCCACTCGACGTCGACGCGGTCCCCGCTCGCGGAGCAACGCACTTTCACGCGTGCGTCCGCGGTGTCCTCCTGCGGCAGCCGTCGACCCAGTATCAGTCGGCTCATGTAGCTTTTCCCCTCCCTGTGGCCCGCCGGAGCAAATGTTCCTGTCGATCGAGGCTTCAGCGGTGGGTGAAGCATGTGGTGGCTCGCCAGTCGACACCCCTCAAGTCAGCGCCACACCGGGCAGACGACTTCTTCCTTTCTTGCACTCGATCGGGGATCTCGTCAAGTCGAGCCATCAGAGGTTCCAGGTCATTTTGAAGCGTCGCCCTTGGCCAGAGCAATTAGTCGACTCGTAAGACCGCCACCTTCAAACGCGCGAGGTAACTCGTGACGCTGGCGACATGAGACTCCAGTCGGAGCACGTTCATGGCAGTTTCATCGCAAACTAGAGAAGCGATAAGGTCCAGACCCGTCTCGACCCTTCCGGTTTCCTCGTCAAAGTCTTGACAGAATTCTGCGGTCAAAAAAATAGTGAGTCGACCGGACAGGATTCGTTTGCAAGCATCAACACAGTCGGTTTAAAAGAAGTACCTTCCAACATAAGATAGAGCTTCTTGGCAAGATTTGTCAGATAAGCTTCCATGTCATTCCTCTTGTGGACCGCAGACTCCAGCTTTTCATACAGGACAATTTTATCCTTCTTCAGACGACTCACTTCTCGGTTAGACTTATTGAGACAGGACTTCAGCTTGTTCACCTCCCCTTCCAATGCTCCGACTGAAGCCAGCTTCTAGTCTACAAGGGCAGCCTTATCCTGCGTTTCCTTCTGCGCAGCTGCGAGGTCCGAGTCCTTTTTCTCCAAAGCCAACTTCGTTTTCTCTGCAAAAGAAGCAATCGGATCAAACAAAGAGAATGAATAAATATTTTAAAAGACGATCGACATGAACAGTCGACAGGAAGTTACCTTCCATACCAGCAGCTTCATCTTGAGCTTTCTTCAGATTCTTTTGAGCGAGCTCCAAGTCGAGGTTGAGTTGCCTCTGCTTCTCCTCAAGTTCAGCAAACTTGGAAATGAGAGTACAAGATTTCTACAGGAGGTAAAAGACGTGTCAATCGACAAGATCAAAGGTTATTTACTTTCGAGTGAATAAAACTTAAAGAGTTCACTTAGACCCCAGCCGACTGCACACAGTCGACTACGGTCTCGGGGACTACACCCAGCGGGTGCACTTGGCGTGCTCCCGCTGATTCAGACCCAACTCGACCGGTCCGCCCGGGTCAAGTCAAAAAAAATTATTCAGACCCCAGTCGACTGCCAGCAATCGACCGTGGTGTCGGGGACTACACCCAGTGGGTGCACTTGACGTGCCCCCACTGGTTCAGATCTCATTCGAACGGTCCGCCTGGCTCGACTGGAAGCAAAGAAAGGAAAAAAACTCAGACCCCAGTCGACTGCCAGCAGTCGACTGCGGTCTCGGGGACTACACCCAGTGGGCGCACTTAGCGTGCCCCCACCGGTTCAGATCCTACTCACCCAGACCAAGTGGAAGAGCGCAAATACCAAAGACAACAAAGCACCCGGTGGGTGTACAGATTCGACGCAAACAACAGGAGATTGTATGGAAGAAAATATATCGGGTAGCATATCCTGATAGAACAAGGTCAGTCGAAAGTTTACTTACCTGGACATTGGCCCGGAGAGCAGCGCTGGCGTCGTAAGCAACCTGGCTATTCTCGTGCACCGTCTTCATCCGATCCATCATCACGTTAGCCTGACGGATGGCTTCCATAGCCGCATCCGACTGGTTTTCCAAAATAGGGTAGCTGGTGAAGAAGAGGGCTGATGACCCAGGTGCAGCAGCTTGGAGCTTCGGGGCATGAGATTGGACGACTGAAGGAGACACCGGTACAGTCGACGATGCAGGGCGCTCACTCGACAAAGGTACATCAAAGGTTACAGAGGCCTCGCCCGCATCTTCAGATTGACGGACGGTTGGTGTTGTCATTGGTCCCTGCTGAGACGCCTTACCAGCCGCTACCTTTTTGTTCTTTCGGGGCCTAGGAGCCACATCTTCATCGTCATCTGGGAGATCGATGATGTTGGGTGGAGCTGCAGAGAAGTTCAGTCGACCCCAAGTGAACCACTAGAATTCAATCGACCGAGTAATCCAGAACAAGATCATAAGAGTTTTTACCTGGGTTGGAGATAACCGCATCTTCCATCTCCTCATCTCGGTACTGGTTGGAAGAGGTTCCTGATGTAGCAGCACTGCAAATGTCCGCACTTAGTCGGTTACGTTCTATTGCTCGAGTCGACGAAAAGAACAGGTCAAATGATTACCCAGAGATGGTGGGGATGGTCACTTTGATTCTGGGCAAAGCCTTCGGTGGTTTGGAGGAGGTGGCCTTCGATGCTTTTGGCACAGGAGGCGGCACAACCTTGAGATGCTTCGGAGCCTTCTCAATCGGCGCTGGGGAAGACGTCCGGGGGCGCTTCGAAGATTGCCCAGTCGGCGCGGTCGCAAGGACCGGGGTGCTCGCTGGGTCGTGAGCGTGCTTGGATCTCCTCTCTCTGTGAGGAGGCGAGTCGACCTCTTCGTCATCACTCGAGTCGTCGCTCTCCTCGTCCTCCTCTGCATCCGAGTGCCACTCGCCACTCTTGCCCCCGCTCGCTCCTTCCTCGACGTCTTGCTCCTGCACTCCATTGGGAATCGAGTACATATCAATGAGAGCCTGAAAGGACAACGAGAAAAAGAAATACGGTCGACCGTCAACAAGGTGTCACACAGTGAATCGTGAAGATACTTGGCAAAGCAGAATCATACCTGTTCCGGCTGGCGCGAGTGGTCGAATGGAATCACCCTCCTAGACCCCCGGGGATTGTCTTTGTTGCCGACGATTCCCCTCAACCACTTCTCCACCGTGTCTTCGCTGACGTCCTCTGGGTGGATCCGAGTGGAGTCCTTGAGTCCCAAGTACATCCACATCGGATGGTCACGGGCCTGAAGCGGTTGGATATGTCGACTGAGAAAGACCTCCAGCAGGTCCATCCCAGTCACCCCGTCGCGGACAAGTTGGACGACCCGCTCAACCAACACCTTGACCTGCGCCTTCTCTTCTGGGATCACCCTCAAGGAGGAGGGCTTCCCCACTCGAGCCAGGGAAAAGGGGGGAAGTCCAGTCGACTGACCTGGGGTCGGCTGGTCCTTACAGTAAAACCAAGTCGACTGCCAGGCCCGGACCGAGTCGGGAAGGATCATCGTTAGGAAGGTACTCTAGTTCCTAATATGGATCCCAAGGCCCCCGCACATCTAGATCACGTGGGTCCTCTCATCACTCGGGTTGGCCTTCTTGACCGACTGGGAGCGGCAGGTGAATATGTGCTTGAGGAGACCCCAGTGCGGTCGACAACCCAAGAAATTTTCGCACATTGACACAAAGGCAACCAGATAAAATATGGTGTTTGGAGTGAAGTGGTGGAGTTGAGCCCCGAAGAAGTTCAAAAAGCCACGAAAGAAGGGATGAGGAGGCAAAGAAAACCCGTGGTCGACGTGAGTAGCGAGGAGAACGCACTCACCCTCCCGCAGCTGCGGCTCGGTCAAATTCCCCGGGAGCCGCGCTGATTCGTGGGGGATCAGTCCCCCCTCCACCAGGTCGTCGAGGTCATCCTGGCTGATCGTTGAGAGGATCTAGTCACCCTGGATCCAGCCCGACGGCAGGCCAGATCTTGACGAGGATCCGCCCCGGGTGGTCCTCTTACCATTCGCCTTCGCGGTCGCCTTCTTCGCTCGCTCTAGCGCCACCGTCTTCCCTATTCCCATGGCGGCAGATCGAGTCCGAGCGAGGTTGCGACGCCGAGAGCGGAAGTGGGCGTGACGGAGAAGTCTGAGGAACAAGAAAGAGAATGAAGGCGCACTGTTCAAAGGCCCGGTCCGGTGTCTTTTATAAGGTCATTCCCGAGTGACTGACTTGTAGGCCCAAATGATCTAAAAAACCCGCAACAGTCGCGCGCGTGATACGTGGCGAAAAAGGTGGCGCGGGGATCGAGGCGACCTGCCTAATCCGTCTCGATTACCACGGCCTCGCCCATCCGACGCGCTTCCCAAAATTCGAATCCCGCGAAATCCGCGGAGAGCAGAGCAACTTGTCAGACGGAAAACATCCTCCACATCGTCATTCGGAACTCTACCGTGAAAGTTCACTCAATAAAAAATAAGAATGGACCAAGGCGACTGAAAAAGAAGTTGATATTATCCCCTCAGTTCATTGATCCAGAGCCAGATATACTCATAGCACGAAGAATGAGTCGGAAGTGTTCTCAACTCCTTCCTCACTCAAACCCTGATCCATTCGGGGGCTAATGATGAAGCTATGTATCTACGGTAGGGTCATGGACTTGATCCATATACCCTCCCCAAGGACATCTCTTAAAGAACCAGAAGCAGTCAAAGAAAAATGATCGTCCACTCGACCATAAAGCCATGTTCCACTCGATAGTCTTGAAGACACTCGACCATACGAACAACCACTCGACTATAAGAAGACTAAGAGCCACTCACTCTACAACGGTCGGGATTTAAGTCATAGCTTTGATGGTCATTTATGTACTTTTATTACAGGTGCTACCAGTAACATCTCTACCTTTATGTACCTTAAACCCTTTGTAACTGAGGGCGGGAGGGGTATGGCGAACTCTACATAAGCCACCCCCCCTCCTCAGGGACAAGGGTTCGCACCCCCCTGTAACTCACATGCGTATAATCCAGTCGACCGCCTCCGGGCTCCGAGACGTAGGGCTGTTACTTTCTCCGAGAAGGGCCTGAACTCGTAAAACTCGCGTGTACAACTCCTCCATAGCTAGGATCTTGCCCCTACATTCGTACCCCACATTCTACTGTCATACCTAGAACCATGACAATTATATTATCATTCTTGGATGTTTCATAATCATTTTATATCATTTTTTTTGTACTAACCTATCGACACAGTGCCAAGTGCCAGTTGCTGTTTTTTGCATATTTTTTACATCACACATAATCAATACCAAACGGTGTCCAAATGCAGTGAAACTTTTTCTGGATTTCTTTTGGACCAGAAGACATCCAATGGGCCGGAGAAGCGCCTGGGGGTGCTCCGAGGGGAGCACAACCCACCAGGGTGCGCCTGGAGGCCCAGGCGCGCCCTGGTGGGTTGTGGCCACCTCGGGTGCCCCCCGGACCGCCTCTTTGCTCTATAAATACCCCAATATTCCAGAAAACCTAGGGGAGTCGACAGAAATCAATTCCAGCCACCACAGAGTCCAGAACCACCAAATCCAATCTAGACACCATCACGGAGGGGTTCACCACTTCCATTGGTGCCTCTCCGATGATGCGTGAGTAGTTCTTTGTAGACCTTCGGGTCCGTAGTTAGTAGCTAGATGGCTTACTCTCTCTCGTTTTATTCTCAATACAATGGTCTCTTGGAGATCCATATGATGTAATTCTTTCGCGGTGTGTTTGTTCGGATCCGATGAAGTTTGAGTTTATGATCAGATCTATCTCTTTTTATCCATGAAAGTTATTTGAGTTTCTTTGATCTCTTATGTGCATGATTGCTTATAGCCTCGTATTTCTTCTCCGATATTTGGGTTTTGTTTGGCCAACTTGATCTATTTATCTTGCAATGGGAAGAGGTGCTTCGTGGTGGGTTCGATCTTACGGTGCTTGATCCAAGTGACAGAAGGGGAACCGACACGTATGTATCATTGCTACTAAGGATAAAATTATGGGGTCTATTTCTACATAAATAGATCTTGACTACATCATGCCATCGTTCTTATTGCATTACTCCGTTTCTCCATGAACTTAATACACTAGATGCATGCTGGATAGCGGTCGATTTTGTGGAGTAATAGTAGTAGATGCAGGTAGGAGTCGCCTACTAATTTTGGAGGTGATGCCTATGTAATGATCATTGCTTGGATATCGTCATGATTATTTGATGTTCTATCAATTGCCGAATAGTAAATGGTTACCCACTGTTTGCTATTTTTCTCGAGAGAAGCCACTAGTGAAACCTACGGCCTCGGGGTCTCTTTCTCATATTATTTGCCTTTGTGATCTATTTTATTTTCCTTTTATTTCTAGATCTATTAAACCCAAAACTACAAAAATACCTTGCTGCAATTTATTTCATTTGGCATTTGATCTATCAATATTTACAACTCTCTCAAGTCCGTTTGCCAATTTCTGGCGTCGTAACCCGAAAGGGATTGACAACCGCTTTTACACGTTGGGTTGCGGGTATTTGTTATTTGTGTGCAGGTGTTGTTTACGTAGTGTTGCTTGGTTCTCCTACTGGTTCGATAACCTTGGTCTCATCACTGAGGGAAATACCTACCATCGCTATGCTGCATCATCCCTTCCTCTTTGGGGAAATACTGACGTAGTTCTAGCAGACATCAAAAGGAATTTCTGGCGCCGTTGCCGGGGAGGATCATCTACATCTACCAGCTTCCTAATCACAAATCTCATCTCCTCACAATTTATATTATATGCCATTTTTCTCTTGTTTTCCTCTCCCCCACTTCACAAAAAAATTGTCGTTTTATTCGCCCTCTTTTTCGTTCGTCGTTTTCTTGCCGGATCTATTTTTGAGTGCAATCTTGTTGCGTAGTCACCATTACTCAAGAGAACACCAAGTTGCGTGATTTCTCAAATACCAGCAACAATGATTTTATTGGCACTCCACTTGCTCCTCCCGCCACTAGTGCAGAGTCTTGTGATATTAATACTGCTTTGCTGAATCTTGTTATGAAAGATCAATTTTCCGGTACTCCTAAAGAGGATGCCTCATCCCATCTTAATACCTTCGTGGAATTATGCGATATGCAAAAGAAAAAATATGTGGACAATGATGTTGTGAATATGAAATTCTTTCCATTTTCTTTGTGTGATTCTGCAAAAATTTGGTTCTCTTCTTTGCCTCATAATAGTCGATTCTTGGAATAAATGCAAAGATGATTTTATCACTAAGTATTTCCCGCCCACAAAAATTATTTCCCTTAGAACCCAGATCATGAATTTCAAGAAACTTGAACATGAGCATGTTGCACAATTTTGGGAAAGGATGAAAATGATGCTAAGGAATTGCCCAACTCATGGGTTAAATCTTTGGATGATCATACAAATTTTTTATGCGGTGTTGAATTTTCTTTCTTGTAATCTTTTAGATTCCGCCGCGGGTGGGACTTTTACGGATATTACTTTGGGTGAAGCCACCAAATTTCTTGATAATATTATGGAAAATTATTCACAATGGCATACCAAATGAGCTCCGACTAGTAAAAAAAGTTAATTAGGTTGAAGAAATTTCTTTTTTGAGTGAAAAAATTGATGCTCTTATGAAATTGGTTGCTAGTAAAAGTGCTCCTAGTTATTTCAGTGATATGCCTTTGTCCACTTTGATTGAGCAAAATAGTGATGCTATAGATGTGAATGTTATCTCGTGAAATAATGTCAATAACAATCCTTATAGAGCTAACTTTAATCCTAGGCCTTTTCCAAGTAATTCCTCTAATAGTTATGGTAATTCCTATGGAAATCCTTCTTATAATAATAACAGGAACACCTCTGATCTCGGCAATAATATTAAAGAATTTATCAACACGCAAAAAGTTTTCAACACTACCATAGAAGAAAAGTTGAACAAGATTGATGATTTGTCTAGAAGTGTTGATAGAATTTCTCATGATGTAGAAAATCTCAAAATGAAAATTACTGTGCCTAAAGTTGAGGAATCAATTAAGGTTCTTTATGTTTCTATGGATGAAAGTAAGAAAAGAACCACTATGCTTAGAGCTAGAAGACAATTTTTAGAAAAAGCGTTTTCTAGTGATTACTTTCGTAAAAGTGATGAAGATCTTAAAATTATTGGTGTTTCTTCTGTTGATTCCTTGTTACGTAAAGTTAAGATTGATGAAAAAGGGAATGGAGAAGAGTCTACTTCAGCTAGAAGGCGTCCCGATAATTCAGAGGGTGAAAATCTTGTTGAGAAACTTGATAAAAGTGGGTTTGAAGAGGCAAAAACATTAGCTAGTGATGTACCCACTCTTTTGGATTACAAAGACTTTAATTATGATAGTTGCTCTTTGATTGATTGTATTTCTTTGATGCAATCCATGATAAATTCACCCCATGCTTATGAAGAAAATAAAGCTTTTACTAAACATATTGTTGATGCTATGATGAAAGCTTTGGAAGAAAAGTTGGAATTAAAAGTTTAAATTCCTAGAAAATTGCATGATGAATGGGAAACTACTATCAAAGTAAAGATTAAAAATTATGAGTGTTTTGTTTTGTGTGACTTGGGTGCTAGTTTTTCTACAATCCGAAATATTTATGCGATGTGCTTGGTCTTTCCGATATTGAAGAGTGTTCTTTAAATCTGCACTTGGCGGATTCTACTATAAAAAAGCCCATGGGAATAATTAATGATGTTCCTATTCTTGCGAATAGGAATTATGTGCCCATAGATTTTTATTGTTCTAGATATTGATTGCAATCCATCTTGTCCAATTATTCTTGGTAGACCATTTTTACGCACTATTGGTGCCATGATTGATATGAAAGAGGGCAATATTAAGTTCCATTTTCCTTTGAGGAAGGGTACAGAACACTTTCCTAGAATAAGAGCTAGGCCACCATATGAATCAATCATGAGGACATCCTATGGATCTCGAAAGAAAGATGACAAAACTTATATCCTTGCTTTATGCCTAGCTAGGGGCGTAAAACAATAGCGCTTGTTGGGAGGCAACCCAATGAATAAAATTTGTTTTTGCTTTTTGCTTTCTGTTCTTGAGTGTTAGCACAATTATGCTACTGTTATGATTGCGTTTTTCGTATTTTAATTAGTGTTTGTGCCAAGTAAAGCCTTTAGGATCTTCTTGGGTGATAGTTGTTTGATATTGCTGAAAAACATAAGCTTTTATGCTCACGAAAACAATTCTCATTTCTAACCAGAGAGCGATAAAATACCAATTCTTTTCGTAGAAGATTAATATACAAATATCCCAGGTCTTCCTAATTCCTCAGAGTTTTTGGTGTTACAGAATTATACGAAATACCCAGATTGCTACAGACTGTTCTGTTTTTGACAAATTCTATTTTCTTTCCGTTGTGTGCTTGTTTTGATGATTCTATGATTTTCTTTGATGAGTTTTTTCCTTAGAAAAGTTGTAATACGGTATATATAATGCAAGAATAAAATATTAATTGGTTCGCAACAGCACTTATAGTAGTGATTTATTTTCTTATACTAACGGATCTCACGAAGGTTTTGTTGAGTTTTGTGTGATTGAAGTTTTCCAGTTTTTGGGTTATCTTACGATGGATGAAGGAATAAGGAGTAAGAAGGGCCTATGATTGGGGATGCCCATGGCACCCCAAGTTATTATCCAAAGAGAAGCAAGCAACTAAGCTTGGGGATGCCCCGAGTGGCATCCCCTCTTTCTTCTAACGACCATCGGTATTTTACTCGAAGCTATATTTTTATTCGTCACATACAATGTGTTTTGCTTGGAGCATCTTGTATGATATGAGTCTTTGCTTGTTTTGTGTTGTGTTTTCAGTATTGATTCCTTGCTGGACACACCTATTTGAGAGAGCCAAAATTATGCCATGACTTGTTAGAATTGCTCTTTATGCTTCACATTAATTTTCATGATCTATGGATTTGATCTAGTGCTTCACTTATATATTTTTTAGCACGTGGTGCTTTAGTATTTTTGAAGAAATGCTCTCTTGCTTCACTTAGATTTATTTGAGAGTTAGTAAAATTTTCAAGAAATTCTCTCTTGCTTCACTTAAATTAATTTGTGAGAAAGAAATATTACGCTCATGATCTTCACTTATATTTGTTTGAGCTTATCAAAAGCAACAGATGAAATTAGTTCCAAAGTGATAGATATCCGATAAGGATATAAAAACTTTCATGAAGATCATTGGAAAAAATAAACTTGATTCTAAGTAATAGTTTTGAGATATGATGATGTGATATGTGAGTCATGTTGATGAGTAATTATGCTTTAGTAAGAATATTGATGTTAAGGTTTGTGATTCCTTATGCAAGCACGAAAGTCAATAGTCATGCAATGAGATTACATCCTACTTGTGGTGCATAATTCGGTGTTAATTATGCTTAATGCTCTCTTATGAGATTATTTGTTTCTTAGTTGGTCGCTTCTCAATCTTTTGCTAGCCTTCATTTTGCACTAAGTATGATCTCTACTTGTGCATCCAAAAAACTTTTAAACCAGTTTTGCCACACGAGTCCACTATATCTGC
The DNA here is from genome assembly GCF_018294505.1 of Triticum aestivum. Taxonomy (NCBI): domain Eukaryota; kingdom Viridiplantae; phylum Streptophyta; class Magnoliopsida; order Poales; family Poaceae; genus Triticum; species Triticum aestivum. The sequence continues at coordinate 238,103,793 of NC_057800.1, forward strand.
CTATATGTGGTATTCTTTTGCCGTCCTAAGCAAATTTGTATGTGCCATCTCTAATTTTCAAAATAAATTTCTCTTTTGTGTGCTCCTACCGCTCGCGAGGCGGAGAGGAGTGGCTAATATTTTCAATGCTAGATGTGTTATTCACACAATGAGTGTTTATTCACTTATCATTGGACAGGAGTAAGGCTAATGTATTAGGGATGCCCAGTCCCGAAATGAAAAATGAATTTACTTTATGTTGTCAAATAATAAATTCCTTGGAAAGTGTTGGTATGGAAGGCACCATGGATACGGTTAGCCATGGAAAGTGAAAGTTTGGTGGAAAAAGGAATAACCTTTAATTTTTGTTTGGGAACAGCCTATGATATATCTAGCATGGAACATGTTGGGAACTCTAAGTCATTTCGTTAGTGGGAAAGGGCATATGATGTTGTGATGATGAATTTACTTCGCTCTACGAAGGGGCTCTCTTTTACTTTATGCAATGTTTATTTGAGTCTCCAACTTCTCTTATAAAACGACCAACTAGGGGGCATTATGGTCGTACTTGAGCATTGGGTGTAGCTAATATGCGAGTGTGTTTCATGAATGGATCAATGATTGAGTGTAATGGGCTAGGGATAACTTATTTTAGCGTTGATATTTTGAAACAAATGGTTGCTTGTTGGTATGCTTGAGTATCTAAATTATCATGTCAAAACTAGACTATAGTTTTGAACAATATAAAATTCCAAATATCCATGCTATAAATAAAAGAATATGAGATGGCATGTTAGGCAGCATTCCAGATCAAAAATTATGTTTTTATCATTTACCCACTCGAGGACGAGCATGAATTAAGCTTGGGGATGCTGATACGTCTCCAACGTATCTATAATTTTTTATGTTCCACGCTATTATATATCATTCTTGGATGTTCTATAATCATTTTATATCATTTTTTGGTACTCACCTATTGACATAGTGCCAAGTGCCAGTTGCTAATTTTGCGTGTTTTTTACATCGCATGTAATCAATACCAAACGGAGTCCAAACGCAGCGAAACTTTTTGTGTATTTTTTTGAACCAGAAGACATCCAATGGGCCGGAGAAGTGCCTGGGGGGTGCTCCGAGGGGAGCACAACCAACCAAAGCGCGCCTGGAGGCCCAGGCGCACCCTGGTGGGTTGTGCCCACCTTGGGTGCCCCCCGGACCACCTCTTTGCTCTATAAATACCCCAATATTCCAGAAACCTTAGGGCAGTCGACGAAAATCAATTCCAGCCGCCGTAGAGTCCAGAACCGCCAGATCCAATCTAGACACCATCACAGAGGGGTTCACCACTTCCATTGGTACCTCTCCAATGACGCGTGAGTAGTTCTTTGTAAACCTTAGGGTCCGTAGTTAGTAGCTAGATGGCTTCCTCTCTCTCATTTGATTCTCAATACAATGGTCTCTTAGAGATCCATATGATGTAATTCTTTTGCGGTGTGTTTGTTGGGATCCGATGAACTTTGATTTTATGATCAGATCTATCTTCTTTTATCCGTGAAAGTAATTTGAGTTTCTTTGATCTCTTATATGCATGATTTCTTATAGCCTCTTATTTCTTCTCCAATATTTGTGTTTTGTTTGGCCAACTTGATCTATTTATCTTGCAATGGGAAGAGGTGATTTGTAGTGGGTTCGATCTTACGGTGCTTGATCCCAGTGACAGAAGGGGAACCGACATGTATGTATCGTTGATACTAAGGATGAAAGATGGGGTCTATTTCTACATAAATAGATCTTGTCTACATCATGTCATCGTTCTTATTGCATTACTCCGTTTCTCCATGAACTTAATACATTAGATGCATGCTGGATAGCGGTCGATGTGTGGAGTAATAGTAGTAGATGCAGGCAGGACTCGGTCTACTAATCTTGGATGTGATGCCTATATAATGACCATTGCCTGGATATTGTTATGATTATTTGAAGTTCTATCAATTTCCCAACAGTAATTTGTTTACCCACCTTTTGCTATTTTTCTCGAGAGAAGCCACTAGTGAAACCTACGCCCCCCGGTCTCTTTCTCATATTATTTGCCTTTGTGATCTACTTTATTTCCCTTTTATTTTCAGATTTATTAAACCCAAAAATACAAAAATACCTTGCTGCAATTTATTTTATTTGGCGTTCGATCTATCAATATTTACAACTCTCTCACGTCCATTTGCCAATTTCCGGCGCCATTACCCGAAAGGGATTGACAACCCCTTTTACACGTCTGGTTGCGAGTATTTGTTATTTGTGTGCAGGTGTTGTTTACGTAGTGTTGCTTGGTTCTCCTACTAGTTTGATAACCTTGGTCTCATCACTGAGGGAAATACCTACCGTCGTTGTGCTGCGTCATCCCTTCCTCTTTGGGGAAATACCGACGTAGTTCTAGCAGACATCACCTTCATTCACCATAAAGTGGTACTTCTCCCAATTCAAGATCAGATTAGTTTCTTTACATCTTTGCAAAACTCGATCAAGGTTGCTTAAGCAATCATCAAAAGAAGTCCCATAAACGGAGAAATCATCCATGAATACCTCAACAATCTTTTCACAAAAATTAGAGAATATAACAACCATACATCTTTGAAAGGTAGTAGGTGCATTCCATAAACCAAAAGTCATACATCTGTAAGCATACCTTCCATAAGGACAAGTAAAAGTAGTTTTATCTTCATCTTCTTTTAGCATAAGTGTTTGAGTAAAATCAAAATATCCATCTAATAAGAAAAAGTGTGTGTTCTTAGATAATCTTTATAACATTTGAGCAATAAAAGGCAAGGGGTAATGATATTTTCTAGTAGCTTTATTTAACTTCCGAAAATCAATTATCATCCTATAACAAGTAATGGTTCTTTGTGGAATAAATTCATTATTATCATTAGGAAGAACAATAATGCCTCGTTTCTTGGGGACACAGTGAATAGGACTTACCCATCTACTATGGACTATAGGATAAATTATACATGCCTCCAAAAGCTTTAATATTTCAGTTCTTACCACATCCTTCATCTTAGGATTCACACGATGTTGATGATCAACGACTGGTTTAGCATCATGCTCCATATTAATCTTGTGCTGCCATAAAGTGAGACTAATGCTCTGTAAGGTTAGCATTAATAATAACATGATATATCTTGTTTTCATTAAGATAAGCATATTTCAATGTATCAGATAATTTCTTTAATTCGGACACAGGATCACTATTGGGTGGAAGAGGATCTCCAAGAGTTTTAACATGTTAATTATGTTTAAGGACATGTGCTTGTTTAAATAATATCTCATCTATCTCATTCCTTTCATTCATATGCATATCATTCTCATGGTCTAGCAAATATTGTTCTAACAGATCAGTAGGAGGTACGACCATAGAAGGAAGACCAATAATTTCATCTTTACTAGATAATTTTTTCTCTTGTGGTCGTCTATGAAACTCAGAGAAATTAAAATCATGAGATACATGACCAAACTTAACTCTAACCTTTTCTTTAACACAATGAATTTCAGCATTAACGGTATTCAAGAAAGGCCTACCAAATATATGGGACAAAAAATTATCTTGTTGTGAACAGAGTACTAGGAAATTAGTAGGGTATTTGATCTTACCACACAAGACTTAAACATCTCGAACAATCCCAAGTGGTGAAATAGTATCTCTATTTACAAGGTTAATAGTAACATCAATGTCCTCGATCTTGTGAGAACCCAGAATTAACCTCCAGATCCTCATGTGTTTAATTGTCAACCCCAGGATCATTGTTGACAACACAATGAAATGATATCATTGCAGAATACATAAAAGAATTATAAGTACTATATTTCTCACAAGACATACCTAGTGAAATATCTCATGACATTTATTACAATCAGAAAACAGTGGAAAGTAAAATGTGTAGCGACTACATCTCGGCCACAGGCAGTCGATGTAGTCCACATGACCTCACTCCTAAGGATCACCATAGTTCTCGTAGTCATCACCTTCGTCTTAATGGAACTCTATTGGTAACAAAATTATTGCCATAAGTACATTACGTACTCAACTTGCCTCCCGCGGGGAAGGTTCTAATTGCTACATGTGGCTTCAAAGGAAGGCCTTATGGCTCATTTGCATGAAAGCTAATTTTGTTTAAAAAATATAGTAGTTGAATAAAAGTAGTTTTTGATTAAATATGTTTTATCTCCAGAATAACTTTCGTCAACATGAGGATCCTCGATCAACACACTCTTCATAGGTTCCAAGAATAGGGGCAAAGAGGGAATAAGCAAGAAAAGTTATGTATGTCGAGAAAGATTCATGTGTCGTCCATGACCGTGGACACAGCTATTCGAATAGTTTTACACTCTGCAGAAGTTGTACACTCTACCCACACGACACAATCCCGACTTTTTACCACTAGACGTCGCTAGCGTACACTACTGTAGGATGCTGCTAACGCGACATTATGATCAGAGACCCTTCGACGAAACTGTGTGCGATTCCATAATCGCAAACGGTGGTGTAAAAGAACCGTCAAAAAAGGTGCAAAACATTTGCGATGGAGGATGCATCAAACACGGTTCAGATTTTAGTTGCGTGTGCGATGTAGGGCATATGGTTCATCTCAATTAACTGTTTGCGATGAGGAGGAACAAAATAAACGGGCAGCCAGATGAAGGTGTGTGCAATGTACAGCATACCTCGGATGAACTGTTTGTGATTAGGCAACACAATGGAAATAGTCAGCTAGATCAAAGGTGTGTGCCATATAAGGCATGCGCTTCACTCGGATGAACTGTTTGCATTGAGACATGAGAACAGAAACGGTTCAAATGAACAAGATGTGTGTGATACGCGGCAAACAGGTCTGTAATCAGAAATGTGTCTGAATACAGATAATAACACAAACGATTACTGCTAATAAGACGTGTGTGTTGTGCGATGGGATTGCATATAGAACAACAACATATACATATATATACACACTTATAAGGACATGCTTGCATAACCAAATTAAACATCCACTTACATAGGTGGCTACTACAACCATGGCATTTGCACACACCAAAGTAAACTATTACATGCATAATTACATAGGTGGCTACTACACACATGACATTTCCACACACCAATAAAGTAAACTATTTATTACATGCATGGTTAACTAGCATAAACAATCATCTAATCACCATCTACTTCTTGTGACGCTTGCTCTGCTTGTGGCTCGATCTGGGCTCATCAATTTTGGTAACGAGGCACTTCCTCATGGCAACGATCTACATGTGCATCTCATAGCATGTGTACACGCTCTTGGCCGCAAACCTGAGGTGAGGTTCATCCAGTTACCGCATACAGGCCCCGTGCCAAGATACGGGACTTCTTCTCTGGGCATCCTGCTTCATCTTTTCTGTCGGTGTTCTCGGAACGGGGGTAACCAGACTTACCTGCCTGCAGCCCACAGCGTGGCTCCATCAGCGGCCTTGTACGGCCCATCTTCACCAGCAAACACTCAAGACCCTCGCGAGGGGCCAAGCCTCGCGAGGAGAACGACGTAAGACCTCCTCAGGGGCGCCTTCACCAGGCCTGCTCGCGAGGGGCGGAGAGATCAAGTCAAGGGACACCTTGTGAGGTTTGTGTGACACAAGCCATGACAATTGGCGCCAGGCGGGCGCCAGTGCGCGCAGTGTCCTCGTTTCCTCTTTGGTGCTAAAGAGGCAAGCGCAGGCGAGGAGTCCCGAGGCATCAGGCAAAGGTTTCCATATCGGTGCAACAAGACCAAGACCAGCAGGACAGCATGACGAAGGTCACCGTGGAGCCCAAGACGGTGTCACCACCAGAGCCTTTGGCAGGCGAAGACCATCTTTTGTCAGGATAGCTTGTACTAGTTGTCCCACTTCAAATTGGCCGTTGTGGGATCCCTTCCCGCCTAATATTTGGGATGAGGACCCAGGCATCTATATATAGGACTAGCCACCACCGTATAGAGGGGGCTCATCTCATCTTGGACCGGATTCATTCCACCAAAAACCACCACACTCACCGAGCACAAGAACACCTCTCCTCAGGAGGCTGTTCTTCCCTTGTAACTGTTCATCCTCAGCCCAAGAGGCAATCCACCACACCACACTAGAGTAGGGTATTACACCACATCGGTGGCCTGAACCAGTATAAACTCTTGTGTCTCTTGTTCTTTGGGTTTGTTGAGCTAGGCCGTGAGATCATGATGTGTGCGAGCTAGAGAGGGGGAGAGATTTCGTGCACACCCCGGTGTTCAAACCTCAAGGGTTTGGCCTGAACCCGAAATCCGACATTTGGCGTGCCAGGTAGGGGGTGCGTCGGAGCTTCTCTTCCGCCAGTTGACCCGCCGACACTCCGCGGTTCCAATGTCCGGCGACCCGAGGACCAACGCCGACCGCTGGGCAGCTTGGCCGGCCCGGGCAGTGCCGTCTGCCCAAGAAGACCTCAAGCATGCGCCCCATGCGGCAAGCGCACCGCCAAACGCAGCGGGGCATGCACGGCGCGGTCAAACGCCATCCACCCTTACTCCACTACAAGCACGGGCAGCCGCAAGGGCCTCAAGCCACGCTGCGGCCACGGCGCCACACACCCGATGGGAACAAGCAAACATGAGGGCCGCGCTCATGATGGCTCGGGAGATGCTGCGATGCCGGCTGATGGAGAGCGGCCGGGATGCATTGCTGGAGCGCGTCGCCGAGCTACTGGATGCTGCAGCCTCAGGGGCACCACCCTTCTACTCCCTGCTTACGCCTTAGGCCACGGTCGGATCGCATGGCGGGCCTCGCCGCACCCGCGTGCCCCCAGGTGCGCCAGGAGGCTTCATCGACACCGGCGTGACCAGCATCACTGGACGCCCAATTGCACGAGCGCCACCTCCGATGGGCGCGGGCATGAGCGTTGCCACCTGCGGCCCCAGCGGAGTGCCGCCCTACCATCCTCAGGGCAACGCGCTGGGCCTGGCAACGTGGAGCGTGGGGCACTTTGGCGAGGTCTTCGAGGCGACAGCCTTGGAGGCCTACGTGCTTCGCATGATGGACCAGGAGTATGCGTTGGAAGACGAAGCCTTCCAGGAGCCTCGCCAACCATGCCGGCGATAACAGCTACAGGGTACCACTAATCTCTCAAGAGCAAGCTTACTCTAACCATGGGTCGCAGGAGGATCAGGTCACAATGGAGACACCAGCTCAATGGCCTCCCTTCCGCCAGGAGGAGCGCACTAGGGGCTACAGGGGAGGGGCCAGGAGCAAGGTCCCTCCCCGCATCTCCTGGAGCAGGGCGTCCCCCGGAGGTAGGCCCTCTGTCGGGGAGGTGCTGGTGAGCCTTCCCCCGACAGAGGACCCGTGGTCGCTGAGGGCGCCGCTGGCGTCCCCTTTGCCCCTTGGATTCATCCTGGCTTCTAGACGCACCAATGGTGGTCGAGGGTGGCGCAAGGCGGGGGCCTTGTCTGGCGATATGAAGTAAGGCTCGCGCCTATGAAGATCTCCGCTCATGACACTCTCACGTAATAATGATTGGGGCTGTACACGCCCCAGAGTCTCGGGAGTGCCGCCCTTGGGCCTCGGGGGCTCCCTCCCACGTTTTAGTGGCAGCACTTAGCTCCGCGCTGGTGAGAAGACAAGAAGACTAAACTAGGCGCCGGACGTGGCCATTTGCTTTTAATCTCTTTTCTGTAGCCCTGCTTTCTGGCTTTGGATTCAAATTTGAAATTCAATTTTCATAGGTGTGCGCGGGGGGGGGGGGGGGGGTCTTTTCTCGTTCGTACGATTTCTTGCGATCTGGTTCCTTGCCCTAATTCGGAGTTCACACTTGCTGCCTCCCCCCTCGCGAGCAGGGGCTGGGAACGACGCACGCACGCTATACACACATCCTTCCATGGCTGGCGCTTGCTTCTCACGAGGCCCTCCCGAACGGATCGGTAGGCCCCTCAGAAGCTCACGACCTCACGAGCTGGTCGGGAACCAGCCCTGACTAGGATAAACTGCAGCAGTAAGCTCGCGGCGGGACTCGCGGGCTCATTAAAACACATCTTCAGCTTGGCCTAAGGAATAGAGGCAGTAATCTGTTTACATGAGGGGCTCCCCCTCCCAAATTGCTCTTACAACTTCTAGGGCCGTGCCCGAGTTTTCACATGTAGGGTCAGCGACAAGGAAGCACGGGCTTAATCGGACATATTGCTCACCGCGTCCTTTGGGTCGCCCTCAGACGCGTCGCTGGCGTCATCGTCACCATCGCTGGCATCGCCATCACCATCGTCGGCATCACCGTCACCATTGCCGGCATCGCCCACACCATCGTCGACCACATCGCCTTCATCCGCTACGACCACCACCGCGTCGTCCTCGGAGGTGAAGGCCCTGAGTAGAGAATCCACATTGTCTTCTACCCAGCGCGCCAGGTTGCCCTGGATGGCCTCAGGCACAGGGGCAATGGTGGCGTCAAAGTCGAAGTTGGCGTAGGTGTTCTGGAGGTGGCTGAAGACGCGGGGGAACGCGCACCTGAGCATGCTGCGGCTCCTCACTTCAACAAGCACGCGAGCCCTCTTGGATCGACTCTCCAGGCGTGTCACCACATCGGTGAAGAAGAGGAGGTGGCTAGCATAATCGTTCGAGTGGGGATGAGGGGCATCTTCGTCGCATATGGTGCCCAGTGCCGCATTGGCTCTGATCCTGAGGCTTTGGAGCATGGGGGGCGTGCTCGCGCTCCAGCGTCTACCGCCGGAGCGCTTCCTCCCTGCACTGCTGCGCGGAGGACTCGGCGCTGGCGACCCGCTGCTGAAGAGAAAGCAACTCGGCGCGGGCGAAGGCCAGCTCAGCTTGCACTAAGGTCAGGGCAGCTGCGGCGGCTTCCTCGCGCTGTCCCGCCTCAGCCAACCCCGACTTCTGGGAAGTAGTGTTGCCCACTGCTTCGGCTTCCACGAGCTTCAGCTTCAAGTCATACCAGCCCACAAGATCCGCGCGAGCCTCGGCCACCTGGAGATCGATCTCCTCCTAGGCATTGGCCTCGCGCGCGCCGACAACATCCTCTGCTTGGGCGACTTGTCCCTCCCTCGTCTCCAACCGCTCAAGCGCAAGGCTGCGCTCTGTGGCTTCCAGCCCCAGCGCTTCCTCGTGCCTCAAGATCTCTTCCTCCTCGGCAGGTGTCCCCTTCATCGATGCTAGGGCAGCCTTGCGCGCCTCCACTTGCTGCTCCAGGGAGGCACCCTAGGCTTGGAGCTCCCATGCGCGTTTCTCTGTGATCTCGCGGCGATGATCAGCTTCCCGGGCTTCTTCCAAGGCTCGAGTGCAAGCCTCACGCAAGCTCGCAAGAGATGCCTCGGCCTTCATGTTATCAAGCTCGCGCTGGTGGCACCCAGGTTGATGGCCACATTCAGTTTATGTCGCTCCTCCATCAGCCGAAGATCCTCGGCCTCGAGGCACGCGTCTACATCCGCGAGCTCTCTGCCAAGCCAGCTCATCGCACCCATCGCCTCCCGAAAGAGCTTGTGGCGGACGACACTCCGCTCGTGAGCAAACTTGAGCGCCCTACCGATTCCGTCCTCCACAGCGGGGGCCGCCGACGGGATCCTAAGCGGCTTGCTCCCTTCCCGCAGGGGGCTAGGGGCTGGCGCCCCCCCCCCCGGTCACCGACTAGGCTTCGGCAGGAGCCCGGTTGGGTTGAGGCTCGATACTCGAAGAAGGAACCAAGACCGAAGCCATCCAACCGCCGCCTACGACTAGAGGAGAAGCCCTTGGCACGCTCGTCGCACCCCCGATGAGGCCATGAAGAAGAGACGGCAGGAGCGCGGGCTCGAGGCGCCAAGCTAGCGTGTTTGCCTCTTCGGCCGACCTCGCACGGGGCCAGCATGCTGGCTTGGGACGCTCAAGGCTAGCGGGAGATTTGAGGCAGGAGGAGGTTGCTTCCCGGGAGGCTTCACGGCCTTGGCAGATGGGATCCTGAAGAGCCATTGTCAGGAAGGGAAGCAGCGCTCAAGGAATTACAAAGATAAGGTACTTACTCATTGATGGTGATGTACTTCCTCTGTTTCAACAGCCGGAAGGCGCCGCTGCTGCAGCTTGGGGGCCCCTTCCTTTTGTGGAGCACATCAAAGTCTACACGGAGCCGGCCGAAGCATTGGACGTGGCGACCAGCGCAGGGTGCGGCTGGTGAAGCGCCCGAGGAGGCGACTTCAGGAGCCACAAGCTGGGGAGAGCCATCGAGTTCCGCCTCATGATGACCTCCTGAGGCCTCGGGAGCTTCAACCTCAGGAGATCGTGATGTGTGCGAACTACATCGGTGGCATGAACCAGTATAAAATCTTGTGTCTCTTGTTCTTTGGGTTCGTCGAGCTAGGCCGTGAGATCATGATGTGTGCGAACTAGAGAGGGGGAGAGATCTTCATGTGCACCCCAGTGTTCAAACCTCAAGGGTTTTGCCGGAACCCGAAATCCGACATTTTCGTAGTAGGGGTCGATGATGGCCGAGGCGAGTTCGACCAGGGAGTCCTTCTTCGTGCTGCCCCAGACCTTGCAGTGGTCACGGATTTCGACAAGGTTCTTGCAGGCCAAGCCCGTAACACTGAGCGTTTTTACATCGTTGGTAGTTTCCACCGTGGCAAACTTGTAGTCAGTGCTATTGACAAACCTGTTGAAACGGTCGCAAGGCTCTGTGGCCATGCAGTAGTGGTAGATGAGGACATGATGGCGATGCACAACTAGGCGACGATGACCTTCTGATCTATGCCAGGACGACTGGCCGTGTACTGGAGGTCGATCCAGACCACCTTGTACTTGTCTCCAGCAAGCAACTGCTCAACGTTGTTGATGTAGTTGTCCACCATGGCCGGGTCGATGGTGTACACCACCGAGAGATCCACCTTCGTCGCATGGGTCTCCACTCTATGATCGCCGAACTCCGTTGGAGCGTCACGGGACATCCCCTCTCTATGTGTCGTCGTGGGTGTGCTTGTTGTGTTGTGGGGCGCGATCGAAAGGTTTAAGAGACTAAGGTTATAATGGCCGCAGGAATTAAAGGTTAAGCCGGACGGCCAGGAATATCGGCAGGCCCTGATGGCAGTTCTAATTTGCCACGCGTAACTCCATTGTGCCACACATAACTGCATCATGTGGCAACGCGTGCGGCGCAACCGCATGCATACGGGGCCCCGACGTGATCGTGTGCATGCCCAACCGTTGGCAGATCCCGCGCAGAGGGATGCGAGCAGAGCGCTTCGCATATAGCAGTTGAACACGTAAGGAAAAGTTGTACACAAGCCGAGCGTGCCGATGGACGCGAGCAGAGCGCGCCAACGGACGCGAGCAGAGCGCGCCGCAGCGCCTAACGGCGAGCACAGCGCCATGCGGCGCCTAATGGCGGGATAGACCATCATTCAAGCCAATCAAAATAAGACTGGAACGAATATGTCTGTATTAAGCAAAGGGGTCGCACATGTCTGTATTGACTGGAACGAGAATGCAATAGCAGAATAAGAATTAAGGCTAGGATGATGTGATCGCAGTGGTTGTTACACGAGGTGAGAAAAAAGATGCATCTATCAACATACGACCTCCTCCTCAACTCAGTGCCCCGGCCGGGCCACCGACCGGCGGCTAAGGAGCGGCGGCTTTTGTGGCAAGGTCAAGCTGCTCCTCAACAAAGGCATCCAAGGCTTCCAGCCGGCTAAAGAAGGCCAACGTCGTAGCGTCCTCACTGGCCTTGTAGGTACCTATGTACATGATTTCTCATACACATGGATGTGTAGGTCGACGTTTTCTTGCAGGGCAAGGCGCTCGCGGCGAGCGCGACCTCTAGGTGGACATTCTTCATGGCGTCGGCGGGCAGTCGCAGGGCCACGAGTGCTTGAAACAGGTTCCGACCATTGAGGCCGATTAGGGTGGCAGGCAATGAGGATCCCGGGCGCGCGGGCTGGAGGAGTATGGCGATGTCGTCCGCGAGCTTCTTGACGACGGCAAACCTGTTGGTGGTGCGAACGGTCATCTGGTCCAACTGAGAGTCGTAGCTGGCGTCGAAGGCGGCCATCCACCAGTCGGTCGCCAACACCGTATGGAGACGATCCACGGTGCCATGCCGCAGGCTGGCGTCGTGGACCATCTAGCACAGCCGCTGGCTGCTCGCGTGCATGGCCGCCATGGGTGCGGAGTGGGCACTTTTCTGCTTATTAGTGTAGGTGCTTAGGCAAATGCTTAGGTGTGTATGATGTGGTAGATGCATTGGAATGGAGGGACACCTTTATATGAGTGCAAACTGCGTTGCATTCACATCGTGTTGCCTCTCTTTTCCCGGTCCTCCCATTACTTCCCTCATGCATTCATACGATGCTAATTGAAGGATCAACATTTCAGGAACAGCTACCCTCTCCCTTGTCTGCATTAAAGCCGTATAGGGAACTGCGCTGCCCTCTGTCAAATCAAATAGTACTGCGCCGCCCGCTGCACGCTTGGCTGAATATGCCTCGTCGCCTCCATCTATGCTTAATTACTGAATTTTAGTTGCAAAAATTAGATACTGCTAGTGATTTTTAGCTTCATATTTTGACAAATCGCAGTGTTGCAAAGTTGGCAAATGGCAATGTTACTAGATCAACAAATGTCAATCTTTCTTGTTTGACAAATGGAAACATACCCAATATGACAGATGCAAATCACACCAAATTGTTTGTAAGTGGTTCACACGGGTCATCCAAAACAACCGTTAGTGTTCAAGAGATGCACAAATCCTGCTCTCACTTTGCATACGGGTGTTCTATCTGAAACCATCATGCTTGTTATGAGAAGCTCTGGATTGTGAGAAGGATATACCCAAACCTGCCCCAAATGGGACAAAAAATTCACCACAACATGTTGATGCCGCTCCATGATAGCATGCCTAGTTTCATGAATTTCAGACGAGTTTTGGATTTACTAGAATTTGAAAACGAGGCATCTCAATGTTTGCGGCCGAGTGACGGTGGTAGGTTGTTTAACATTCATTCCCATTTCTTGCATGGGACCTAAGCATGCACCCAAGGACAAAAGATTTGACTTTTCAACCAATTTACATGCACCGAAGCATGTGCATGTAGTTCAAATTTGAATTATGCACATAAATGCATTGAAAACTCACTTAATGCATAAAAATGTCTAAACGAACCCCGAAAAATCACAAAAAATAACACAACACTCCTGTTGTTCTATGTTGACACGAGAAAAAAATTTGAAAGGGATAAGAGGCAATGGATATCATTTCGCCCCCAAAGTTGTGGTGTTCCCTGCCGAAACCATCATGCATGTTGTGAGAAGCTCTGGTTTGTGAGAAGCATATACCCAAACTTTCCCCAAATGGGACAAAAATTTACCACCGCATGTTGATGTCGCCCCATGATAGCACGCCAAGTTTCATGAATTCCAGATGAGTTTTGGGTTAACTAGAATTTAAAAACTAGGCATCTCAATGTTTTGCCGGCAATCAACGTTGCCTTGGTGTTTGAAAATCATTCCCATTTCTTGCATGGGACCTAAGCATGCACCCAAGGACAAAGATTTGATTTTTCAACCAATTTATATGCACTGGAGCATGTGCATGTAGTTCAAATTTGAATTATGCACATAAATGCATTGAAAACTCAGTTAATGCATAAAAATGTCCAAACGAACCCCGAAAAATCACAAAAAATAACACAACACTCATGTTGTTCTATGTTGACACGATAATCTTTTTAAGTAGTAAGAGGCAATGCATATCGTTTCGTCCCCAAAGGTGGGGCCTTCCCTGCCGAAACCATCATGCTTGTTGTGAGAAGCTCTGGTTTGTGAGAAGCATATACCCAAACCTGCCCCAAATGGGACAAAAAATTTACCACGGCATGTTGATGCTGCTCCATGATAGCATGCCAAGTTTCATGAATTTCAGACGAGTTTGGATTTACTACAATTTAAAAACTAGGCATCTCAATGTTTTGCCGGCAATCAACGGTGCCCTAGTGTTTGAAATTCATTCCCATTTCTTTCATGGGACCTAAGCATGCACCCAAGGACAAAGATTTGATTTTTCAACCAATTTATATGCACTGGAGCATGTGCATGTAGTTCAAATTTGAATTATGCACATAAATGCATTGAAAATTCACTTAATGCATAAAAATTTCAAAACGAACCCTGAAAAATCACAAAAAATAACACAACGCTTCTGTTGTTCTATGTTGACACGAGAAAATTTTTGAAAGCAATAAGAGGCAATGGATATCATTTCGTCCCCAAAGGTGGGGCGTTCCCTACCGAACCATCATGCTTGTTGTGAGAGGCTCTAGTTTGTGATAATTGTATACCCAAACCTGCCCCAAATGGGACAAAAAGTTTACCACGACATGTTGATGCCGCTCCATGATAGCATGCCAAGTTTCATGAATTTTAGATGAGTTTTGGATTTACTAGAATTTAAAAACCAGGCATCTCAATGTTTTGCCGGCAATCAACGGTGCCCTGGTGTTTGAAATTCATTCCCATTTCTTGCATGGGACCTAAGCATGCACCCAAGGACAAAGATTTGATTTTTCAACAAATTTATATGCACTGGAGCATGTGCATGTAGTTCAAATTTGAATTATGCACATAAATGCATTGAAAACTCAGTTAATGCATAGAAATGTCCAAACGAACCCCGGAAAATCACAAAAAATAACACAACACTCCTGTTGTTCTATGTTGACACGAGAAAAATTTTGAAAGCAATAAGAGGCAATGGATATCGTATCGTCCCCAAAGGTGGGGCATTCCCTACAGAAACCATCATGCTTGTTGTGAGAAGCTCTGGTTTGTGAGAAGCATATACACAAGCTACCCCAAATGGGACAAAAAATTTACCACAGCATGTTGGTGCCGCTCCATGATAGCATGTTGAGTTTCATGAATTTCAGACGAGTTTTGGATTTACTAGAATTTAAAAACCAGGCAACTCAATGTTTTGCCAGCAATCAACGGTGCCTTGGTGTTTGAAATTCATTCCCATTTCTTGCATGGGACCTAAGCATGCACCCAAGGACAAAGATTTGATTTTTCAACCAATTTATATGCACCGGAGCAAGTGCATGTAGTTCAAATTTGAATTATGCACATAAATGCATTGAAAACTCACTTGATGCATAAAAATGTCCAAACGAACCCCGAAAAATCACAAAAAATAACACAAAACTCCTATTGTTCTATGTTGACACGAGAAATTTTTTGAAGCAATATGAGGCAATGGATATCGTTTCGTCCCCAAAGGTGGGGTGTTCCCTATCGAAACCATCATGCTTGTTGTGAGAAGCTTTGGTTTGTGAGAAGCGTATACCCAAACCTGCCCCAAATGGGACAAAAAAATTTACCACAACATGTTGATGCCGCTCCATGATAGCATGCCATTTTCATGAATTTCAGACGAGTTTTGGATTTACTAGAATTTAAAAACCAGGCATCTCAATGTTTTGCCGGCAATCAACGGTGCCCTGGTGTTTGAAATTCATTCCCATTTCTTGCATGGGACCTAAGCATGCACCCAAGGACAAAGATTTGATTTTTCAACCAATTTATATGCACTGGAGCATGTGCATGTAATTCAAATTTGAATTATGCACATAAATGAATTGAAAACTCAGTTAATGCATAAAAATGTCCAAATGAACCCCGAAAAATCACAAAAAATAACACAACACTCATGTTGTTCTATGTTGACACGAGAAAAAATTTGAAAGCAATAAGAGGCAATGGATATCGTTTCGTCCCCAAAGGTGGGACGTTCCTTACCGAAACCATCATGCTTGTTGTGAGAAGCTCTAGTATGTGAGAAGCATATACCCAAACCTGGCCCAAATGGGTCAAAAAAATTACCACGGCATGTTGATGCCGCTCCATGATAGATTGCCAAGTTTTATGAATTTCAGATGAATTTTGGATTTACTAGAATTTAAAAACCAGGCATCTCAATGTTTTGTCGGCAATCAATGGTGCCCTGGTGTTTGAAATTCATTTCCATTTCTTGCATGGGACCTAAGCATGCACCCAAGGACAAAGATTTGAATTTTTAACCAATCTATATGCACTGGAGCACATGTAGTTCAAATTTGAATTATGCACATAAATGCATTGAAAACTCACTTAATGCATAAAAATGTCCAAACGAACCTTGAATAATTCCAGTTATTTTATGACACATATATAGTTGCATGATCACTGCAGATAAAAGGTCTAGCAATTCTAACACCGTCTATGGCTGTTGTGACGCCATTATGTAATTCAAATCAAGATGAAAAATCAAGTATATCCCACACAGTTTATTATAACCAACCGTGTGAGATGCAGCACAAAATATCTTCAGACCATGTCTGAATAAGGTACCGTGTCTGATGACACTTTGCGCGCTAGTTTTTTGGCTGAAGCGATTCCAAATTTTCGGCTCCGCGGAAATATCTACCTCCCCGCCCCCTCACCATTACCAAAAGCCACATTTCCCCTGTTTCTGCCTTCCTTTCCAAGTTGAAACCTTCACTCCTTGCTGGCAGTGTCGCCGCCTCCTCACCGGCGACCCTCCTTCACGCTACTCGGCCTCGCCTATCCAGGAAGGTAATCCACACCCGACCCCCATCCTCCTCCTCCTTCCACATCCCACATGCCCCGACAGCTGGCGCGAGCGCGACACCTTCCACCCAAATCACCGACCCCTCCACCAAATAAGTGTCGGCCTAAGCCATGATGCATGTAGTATAGCCAGGACCTCGAGGAGCATTTGGCAACAGAGAAGCAAATCGTGGACGCACGCGCGGATGAGGTCGCGATGGCTGCCATTCGTGCCGACCCCCAGATCTTGGAGGAGCACCTCATCGTCGAGGCCACCGTTGACACCTCGTGTGCCAACGCCGCAACGCGGTTGGCTGCTTTAAATGATAGTTCATGGCGTTTTCTCGAGGCCACCATCGGTGCCTTTTGACGAAGACTATGAGGTGTTTTCTCAGCGTGCACATGCTTACTTCATCTCGAGAGACAGCAGGTTGGCGCCCGAAGCGGCTCAGGCAACTCACCACTACAATGAGGGCATCCATGATGCAGAGGCCTCGCCCTCTTCCATGTCAAAGGAGCCAATCGTCACCGATATATCCAACAATGAGGAGTAGCTTGTCTTATTAGCTCACTATAAGGACCCATGTTCAGTTTGCTAGCTACTGCCTTTCCTTAACAAATTCTAGTGATTGTGCTATCTACTTTTACCATGCAATCTTCTCCTATAGTGTATATGTTCTATATGTCGTGCAATGTGTTGTTCAATTAACTGCTTGGTTCAATTCTACAAATGTGATGTTCAATTCTCCAGGGTGTAATATTTCCAAGTTGTTAAGCATGCTTGGTTTGGTTAACTGTCTGATCTTCTATTAGGCGTATGTTATATTGTTCAATTGGTGTTTAGTTAACTGCTTGGTTCATTTGTTGTGGCTTGGTTCACTTGTTGTGGTGTTTAGTTAACTGCCTGGTTCAATTCTGCAATGCGATGTTCAATTGTTGTGGCTGCATTCTGTTATTGTATACAATGTGAGGAATAAATCGAATTTGGTTGTACTAAATACATGAGAAACAAATAAAATTGCTATATTTCCAAGTTGTTAAGCATGCTTGGTTTGGTTAACTGTCTGATCTTCTATTAGGAGTATGCGATACTGTTCAATGTGGTGCTCATTTAACATTTGGTTCATTTGTTGTGGTGTTTAGTTAACTGCTTGGTTCAATTCTGCAATGCGATGTTCAATTGTTGTGGCTACATTCTGTTATTGTATACCATGTGAGGAATAAATCGAATTTGGCTGCACTTAATACATGAGAAACATATACAAGTGCTATATTTCCTAGTTCTTAATCATGCTTGGTTTGGATAAATGGGTTTTCCATGTGGCTTGAATTAATCTGATGAATCTGCAATGTGCTTATTTTTCATCACCATATTTTATTGATAGCATGTGAACCCTTACTTAACCTGATGACTTACTACCTTATATGTGTTGCAGGGAAACAATGGGAAGCACTGAAGTTTACAAGATGGTACTAACTACTATACCTTGCCTTTTTTATTCCTTTGCCCCCTTTCCAATATAGAGGAGATATTTATGCACATCCTTGTTTTCAGTGTTCACTGATGATTACCTCTCAAACCACCTCTGTGGTCAGGAGGCGAGGAAAGTTGTCATACAACACCCACGGTTCAACATTGAAGTGTTCCTAAAGAGGTCGAAGGATGGACGGTCAAACATCCACAAGCACTGGCCTAAAGTTGCAAAGACCTTCAACATGAATGAAGGCTCAATATTTTCCTTCTGCTTCAGCAGTTTTCCAGATGAGATGCATCTCTCTATGTACCGTCTGTGATGCTAATTTCGAAAGGTTCTAGATGTTGCATGTGAAACTTGCTGCTTGTGCAGTTGTGTAATGGGGTAGCTGAGTGTTGAAGCTATATCTCGTTGTACTCCGATGTATTTCAATTATGAAATCCTGCTTCCTTAATATGGAAATGGAATATATTATGTTCTTAATATGAATGTCAATTAGATTAGTAAATGTATTATTAATAATAGGGCAATTAGCCCGCTAATTGGCTAATTAGCTTGCTAATTGGGTTTTCCTATTGCAAACGGTTAATGAGAAAACACCGTGGGCGATGAACTCAGGCAACGCACAAAGTTTCTAGGAATAAACCGTGTTGGATCAACGAACAATCACACACGACATTCTTTTTAAAACTGCTTGTGTTACACCACCTTGCGCAAACGTTTTCCTTGTAGCGACTGTGTGGGATGTATATACGAACGGAAACGTTTAGCGGGTACTGACTGTGTGGGATGTACTTGCGACAGAAACAATTTTGCTGTATAATTGTATTTTTAGCACTACTATACGTATTTCGGTATATGAGTGCTCGCCAGTCGCACACGACCTCATTTTGCCGAGCGTGTGTGCTAGGAGGGCATATCCCCAATGGTTTCTGGGTCGTGTGGGAAGGACCCCCTATCTCCCACACTCACTTGGTGATGGTTCCGAATGCCGTCGTGGAAATGGGTTAAAAACCGTTTGTTTAGGACCGAAGCGTACCAGTGGTATTTACACCATTTGGAATACCGGAGGGGAGATTGTGACGAGTTATTTCATTAGACCAAACTTACTGTGCCAAGCCCACTAGGTTTCAACACGGAAGTAACCGTAGTTCACAGTCTGGCCCCCTTTTTGTGCCGAGGATACTCCTGGCAAGGCAGCTATCCCATCTGTAGTACGGCGATGACGACAATAAGAGTGAACTAACTAATTAACCAAGCCAGTGCTCATATAGCATGTGGCTGTACTATTACCACAATCTTCAAATCCAAGACTTATTAGGACTCATGCGGCATGGACGACTGATTTCCCCCTTCAACTCATGAAGGGCAGCCAATCGCTCCTTCAATCCTTGATTCAGCTGTCGCGTGCACCATTATTCAGATGGTAAGTTTCACCCAAAGTAGAAGAGGATAGAGAAGATCAACAAGGGACAACTGGCCTAGCTCAGCTATAAGTATCAAGTGTCAATGACTCAAAGGTCATTCAATAAGCACCTATAGGGTAATAAGCATGGCTAAGCATTTCTAATCTATCAGAATATTATATAATTCTACTCAGGTGTCAAATGAATAGGCGACAAGAGGATCAAGGTAATGTGTCAATCGACACGCTAACTACGATATTAAAAATCTTGCATACAGTAACCATAAAACACAATGCAATTTTGTAATACATAGGATAAGTATGATCAAAGAAGGAGGCATGCCTTCGTTGTTGAGTCCTTCTTCGGTAACCTATTTCTTCCCATGTCCAACATCGCCACTCCCTACTCGTCGCAACGATAGCAAAAGACAAACAATAAATACCAAAGTAATAGTAATCAAAATAACATCCAAAACAAATGAAGAGTGGATGGATAGCAAGATATTGATCAAATGTAGTTTTCGAAATGAGGTAGCACAATTGGGATGTAAGAGAGATGATTCAATGAAGTGACATGGTTTAAGTTGACACGGCTCAGGAAGGTTTGGCGGTCAGGACTAACATTCTAATATGAAGTATGATACTAACCACTAGTAGTGCCCACCACCCATATCGACTAACTTATATAGGAAACTACTATAACAAACATGATAGTATCAACACACATGGAATGGAACCATCGAATGCATTTTAACTACACAACCATAGCATGGCATGATAAAGGTAAAGGTCAACCATAGATAAATATTTAAACAAACAAACATATACATCAATAGTATAATAATTCAAAAGAAAGTGTTCCATAGACAAACAAACACACATTACAAACCATACTAGTTAAGCAATCAAACATCATTCAACAACATGAATTTAAATGATCTAGGTCTATCCCTAAAACATTATTAAAAGAAAATAGGATCAACTCTACTACATCAAACCAATTCATTTGTAAAACAATTAACAGAAACCATACAACACATGGAACAAATGGATCACTACTACAGGATGCTGCTAACGCGACACTACGACCAGAGACCCTTTGATGAAATTGTGTGTGATGCATTAGTCGCAAACGGTGATGTAAAATAACCGTCAAAAAAGATGCAAAACGTTTTCCATGAAGGATAAATCAAACACGGTTCATATTTTAGTTGCATGTGCGATGAGGGGCATACGGTTCAGTTCAATGAACTGTTTGCGATGAGGCAAAACAAAAGAAACGGGTAGCCAGATGAAGGCGTGTGCGATATACGGCATATAGTTCACTCGGATAAACTACTTGTGATGAGGCGAAACAACAGAAAAGGCGGCCAGATGAAGGTGTGTGCGATATACGGCATATAGTTCACTCCGATGAACTGTTTGCGTTGATCCAAGAGAATAGAAATGGTTTAACTTAACAAGATGAGTGTGATACACGGGAAACAGGTCTGTAATCGAAAATGTGTGGGAAGACCGATAACAACACAGACGATTCCTATTAACAAGCCGTGTGTGTTGTGAGCAAATGATTGCTCATATACAATTGTCAGTGATTGATGAAATCATCACCGACGGGTTCCATTGTTTTAGTCCGTGTGCGATGTGATTTGCTTTGTCTACAGAGCATCAACATATATACTTAAAAAGACAGCATTGCAAAACCGAATTAAGCATACAATTACACAAGTGACTGCACACATAACATTTCCACACATCAAAGTAAGCAATTACATACATACTAAACTAGGAGAAACGAGGATCTAATCATCTACTTATTGTTGCGACGACACTTGCCATTGCTCTGCTTCCGGCTGGATCCCTGGCCGTTTTGGGGAAGGAGGCACTTCCTCATGTCAATGATCCGCATGTACACGTCGTAGCTCGTGTACGCCTCCTTGGCCGCGTACGCGACCCGAGCTTTGTCGAGTTTCTCCATCCAGGTCGTGTGCCAGGCACGCTTGTCCTTGTTGCAGGAATCCTTCATGTCTCTGTAGTAGCGGTCGATGATGGCCTCGGCGAGGTGAACCAGTGATTCCCTGTCATGCTCCTTGCTGCCCCAGATCATGTATTGGCCCTGAATGTCGACAAGATTCTGGCAGGCGATGCCCGAATTCTTGAGCACCTTTACATCATTGGTGAAGTCCATCGTAGCGAACATGTAGTGGGGGCTGTTGACAAACCTGGAGAAACGCTTGCAAGGCCTAGTGGCCAAGCAGTAGTGGTAGACGAGGACGTGGTTACACACGCACATCTGGGTGACGGCGACCTTGGGACGAGACCCAGCACGAGTGCGGGTGTACTCGAGGTCAAACCCGACAACCTTGTACTTCTCCTCGACAAGAAACATCTCCATGATGTGGATGGAGTGCTCCACCCAGACAAGGTTGTTTGTGTACACCACCGAGAGCTCCGTGAACCTTTTGTGGGTGTCTACCATGGCATGCATGGTGAACTGCTGCTCGTCGTCGGCACCGCTCAGAGCGCCATTGGAGCCGCGCAGGATACCCTCTAAGAATTTGTCATGGGGTGTGCTTCTTGCAATGGTGGGGCGCGATCGAAAGGTTGAAGAGACACAAGGGTTAAATGGCCGCTGTAATAAATGGGAGCCGGCCGGCCTGTAATTGTCACGTCTTATCACGGCGTACATAGCGAAGGATTCCAGTGCACGCTTGACAACACCGCACCATGATACGTCTCCGTCGTATCTATAATTTTTGATTTTTCCATGCCAATATTCTACAACTTTCATATACTTTTGGCAACTTTTTATACTATTTTTGGGACTAACATATTGATCCAGTGCCCAGTGCCAGTTCCTCTTTGTTGCATGTTTCTTGTTCTGCATAAAATCCATATCAAATAGAGTCCAAAGGGGATAAAAACGGACGGAGAATATTTTTGGAATATTTGTGAAATACGGGAAGAAGAATCAATGCGAGAAGGTGCCCGAGGGGGCCATGAGGAAGGGGGCGCGCCTGCCCCCCTGTGCGCGCCCCTGACCCTCGTGGGCCCCCATAAGGCGGTTGCTGCTCTTCTTTGGCCGCAAGAAACCTAATTTTCAGAGAAAAATCTGGGCGAAGGTTTCAATCCAATCAGAGTTATGGATCTCTGGATATATAAGAAATGGTGAAAGGGCAGAATCCTAGAACGCAAAAATGGAGAGAGACAGATCCAATCTCAGAGGGGCTCTCACCCCTACCATGCCATGGAGGCCAAGGACCAGAGGGGAAACCCTTCTCCCATCTAGGGAGAAGGTCAAGGAAGAATAAGAAGAAGAAGAAGAAGGGGGGCTCTCCCCCTCTCTTCCAGGGCCATCATCATCACCGCGTTCACCAACACCTCCGCCATCTCCACCAACATCTCCATCACCTTCCCCCCTCTATCTACAGCGGTCCACTCTCCCGCAACCCTATGTACCCTCTACTTGAACATGGTGCTTTATGCTTCATATTATTATCCAATGATGTGTTGCCATCCTATGATGTCTGAGTAGATTTTCATTGTCCTATTGGTGATTGGTGAATTACTATGTTTGATTTAATTTGATTGTGGTTATGTTGTTGTCCTTTGGTGCCCATCATATGAGCGCGCGCGTGGATCACACCATAGGGTTGGTTGTATGTTGATAGGACTATGTATTGGAGGGCAAGAGTGACAGAAGCTTCAACCTAGCATAGAAATTGATGCATACGGGATTGAAGGGGGACCAATATATCTTAATGCTATGGTTGGGTTTTACCTTAATGAACATTAGTAGTTGCGGATGCTTGCTAATAGTTCTAATCATCAGTGCATAGAATTCCAAGTTAGGGATGACATGCTAGCAGTGGCCTCTCCCACATAAAACTTGCTATCGGTCTAGTAACGTAGTTAATTGCTTAGGAACAATTTCGCAACTCCTACCACCACTTTCCCACACTCGCTATACTAACTTTATTGCTTCTTTACCTAAACATCCCCTACTTTTTATTTACGCGCTCTTTATTATCTTTCAAACATATCCAAAGACACCTACAAAGTACTTCTAGTTTCATACTTGTTCTAGGTAAAGCGAACATCAAGCGTGCGTAGAGTTGTATCGGTGGTCGATTCAACTTGAGGGAATATTTGTTCTACCTTTAGCTCCTCGTTGGGTTCGACACTCTTACTTATCGAAAGAGGCTACAATTGATCCCCTATACTTGTGGGTTATCAAGACCTTTCTCTGGCACCGTTGCCGGGGAGCAATAGCGTGGGGTGAATATTCTCGTGTGTGCTTGTTTGCTTTATCACTAAGTAATTTTTATTTGCTGTTCTAAGTTGTTCTCTATCTTTAGTTATGGATATGGAACACGAAATAGCAAAAAAATTAGGTGTACCTACTACTCATGGAGATGGGGAACCGCCTAAAACCCTCGATTTTGGTTATGTGAAAAATATTGTGTACTACTTTGATAATCCTGAGAAAACCCCATTCAATTATGTAATGGGAGACACGTTGGATCAACGTGAATACTTTAGGGATTATCGCTTGACTCAAAAAGGGAATCTATTATGGGATCAAATTCATATGTTGCATTGGTATGCTCGGGAACTATGCTTGAGATATGATTATACTTGTTGCTCGAGGATGAAGGCTCCACACCTTCCCTTTTCATGCGAATTTAATGATGATAAAACCTTGGCTTCTTATGCTAATGGTATATATGATTACTATGATGTGGAACAAATAGAAGAATTTGTAGCTTTTATGGGTGCTTATGAAATTGAATCTTTGTTTAAAGAGTTTGGAAATTTTGATGACTCAGTTTAGAGACCTGAAAATTTAGCTATCCTTAAATATTGCTATGAGAATTATGAATTCAATTCCGATATTGATGATTTTATTGAGAGAGTCTCCGCTGTCCAAGAAGAGACTAATATTTTGCAGGAGTCTATGGAAGAAGAAATAGATGAAACTGTGAGCTCATTGGATGAAAAAGATGAGGACGAGAGCAAAGAACAAAAGGAGGAAGAACAGATTGATCACCCATGCCCACCTTCTAATGAGAGTAACTCTTTATCCCATGTAATGTTTAATTTTCCTTCGTGCTTACCGTAGGATGAATGCTATGATGATTATTATGATCCCGTTGATTCTTTTGAAATATCCCTTTTTCATGATGCTTGCTATGCTTGTGGCCAAGATGCCAATATGAATTAAGCTTATGGAGATGAACTTGCTATAGTTCCTTATGTTAAACATTAAATTATTGCTATTGCACCCACACATGATAGTCCTATTATCTTTTTGAATTCTCCCGACTACACTATATCGGAGAAGTTTGCCGTTATTAAGGATTATATTGATGGGTTGCATTTTTCCGTAGCACATGCTGATTCTGATAAATATAATATGCATGTGCTTGCTGCTCCTACTTGCAATTATTATGAGAGAGGAACTATATCTCCACCTCTCTATGTTTCCAGTATGATAAAATTGCAAGAAACTGTTTATACTATGGATTGGCCTTTACTTTGTGTGCATGAATTGTTCTTTTATGACATGCCTATGCATAGGAAGAGAGTTAGACTTCGTCATTACATGATATATCTTACTTTGTGCTCACTACTAAATTACAAATCATTGTTAATTAAAATTGGCTCTGATATACCTTGGGATCCGGGTAGATCCATTACTTGAGCACTATATGTCAAGCTTAATGGCTTTAAAGAAAACGCTGCCAGGGAGACAACTCGGAAGTTTTAGAGAGTCGTTTATTTCTGTTGAGTGCTTTCATATAGTTTAAAAACAAAAAAAACAAAGAGGGGAACCCAAAACTTTTCAACAAAAATAATTATCCCCTTGTACAATTCCATTGTATTATAAAAATAATGTGCCAAGATTTGCCTTTAGGATGATTGCAATGCTTGTTGGTTTGTACGGTGCAGGACAAAAACTTTGGCTATAGTGCGCGATTTTACATTTTTTACTGGAATGTCAAACGGTTCTGAAACTTTTTGCACTGTCTTTCTATACAAAGTTTTTATTTTTCATAATTTTGGTAGAATTTTTGGAGTACCAGAGGTATGGTGAATGTTCAGATTATTACAGACTGTTCTGTTTTAGACAGATTGTGTTTTTGATGCATAGTTTGCTTGTTTTGATGAAATTATTGATTTATATCTGTGGATTAAGCCATGGAAAAGTTATATTATAGTAGCTACAATGCAAAAACAAAATATGAATTGGTTTTCAACAGTACTTAGAGTAGTGATTTGCTTTATTATACTAACGGATCTTACCGAGTTTTCTGTTTAGCTTTGTGTGATTGAAGTTTTCAAGTTTTGGGAGAGATCACGATGGATGAAGGAATAAGGAGTAGCAAGAGCCTAAGCTTGGGGATGCCCGAGGCACCCCAAGGAAATATTCAAGGACTCCCAAGAAACCAAGCTTGGGAATGCCCTGG
This sequence comes from Triticum aestivum, assembly GCF_018294505.1. Taxonomy (NCBI): domain Eukaryota; kingdom Viridiplantae; phylum Streptophyta; class Magnoliopsida; order Poales; family Poaceae; genus Triticum; species Triticum aestivum. The sequence continues at coordinate 238,129,721 of NC_057800.1, forward strand.
AAGGCATCCCCTCTTTCTTCTAACGATCATCGATAATTTCACTTGGAGCTATATTTTTATTCATCACATGATATGCGTAAATCTTGGAGCGTCTTTTGCATTTAGTTTCCACTTTTCTTTTATGCACCATGCTGGTATGAGATAGTGATTGGTTGATTTATAGAATGCTCTTTGCACTTCACTTATATCTTTTGAGTATGGCTGTGTAGAATGCTTCATGTGCTTCACTTATATCATTTGAAGTTTGGATTGCCTATTTCCCTACATATAGAAAACCGCCATTTGTAGAATGCTCTTTTGCTTCACTTATATTTGTTAGAGCGTGGGCATATCTTTTGTAGAAAGAATTAAACTCTCTTGCTTCACTTATATCTATTTAGAGAGATGACAGGAATTGGTCATTCACATGGTTAGTCAATAAAATCCTACATAAAACTTGTAGATCACTGAATATGATATGTTTGATTCCTTGCAATAGTTTTGCAACGTAAAGATGGTGATATTAGAGTCATGCTAGTGGGTATTTGTGGAATGTAGAAATACTTGTGTTGAAGTTTGTGATTCCCGTAGCATGCACGTATGGTGAACCATTATGTAACGAAGTTGGAGCATGAGGTATTTATTGATTGTCTTCCTTATGAGTGGCGGTCGGGGACTAGCGATGGTCTTTTCCTCCCAATCTATCCCCCTAGGAGCATTCGCGTAGTACTTTGTTTCGATGACTAATCGATTTTTGCAATAAGTATGTGAGTTCTTTATGACTAATGTTGAGTCCATGGATTATACACACTCTCACCCTTCCATCATTACTAGCCTCTTCGGTACCGTGCATTGCCCTTTCTCACCTTGAGAGTCGGTGCAAACTTCGCTGGTGCATCCAAACCCCGTGATATGATACACTCTATCACACATAAGCCTCCTTATATCTTCCTCAAAACAGCCACCATACCTACCTATCATGGCATTTCCATAGCCATTCCGAGATATATTGCCATGCAACTTCCATCATCATCATATACATGACTTGAGCATTTATTGTCATATTGCTTTGCATGATCGTAAAATAGCTAGCATGATGTTTTCATGGCTTGTCCGTTTTTTATGTCATTGCTACGCTAGATCATTGCACATCCCGGTACACCGCCGGAGGCATTCATATAGAGTCATATCTTTGTTCTAGTATCGAGTTGTAATATTGAGTTGTAAGTAAATAAAAGTGTGATGATCATCATTATTAGAGCATTGCCCCGTGAAAAAAAAGAGAGGCCAAAGAAGCCTAAATAAAAAAAGGGGGCCAAAGAAGCCCACAAAAAAAGAAAAAAAAGGGCAATGTTACTATCCTTTTACCACACTTGTGCTTCAAAGTAGCACCATGTTCTTCATATAGAGAGTCTCTTGAGTTATCACTTCTATATACTAGTGGGAATTTTCATTATAGAACTTGGCTTGTATATTCCAATGATGGGCTTCGTCAAATGCCCGGGGTCTTCATGAGCAAGAAAGTTGGATGCACACCCACTTAGTTTCCAGTTTGAGCTTTCATACACTTTATAGCTCTTAGTGCATCTGTTGCATGGCAATCCCTGCTCCTCACATTGACATCAATTGATGGGCATCTCCATAGCCCATTGATTATCCGCGTCGATGTGAGACTTTCTCCTTTTTGTCTTCTCCGGACAACCTCCACCATCATATTCTATTCCACCCATAGTGCTATGTCCATGGCTCACGCTCAAGTATTGCGTGAAAGTTGAAAAGGTTTGAGAACGTCAAAAGTATGAAACAACTACTTGGCTTGTCATCGGGGTTGTGCATGATTTGGATATTTTGTGTGGTGGAGATGGAGCATAGCCAGACCATATGATTTTGTAGGGATAACTTTCTTTGGCCATGTTATTTTGAAAACACATGATTGCTTTATTAGTATGCATGAAGTATTATTGTCTTAATGTCAACTGATAGACTATTGCTTTGAATCACTCGTGTCTTAATATTCATGCCATGATTAGATTACATGATCAATATTATGCTAGGTAGCATTCCACATCAAAAATTATTATTTTTTATCATTTACCTGCTCGAGGACGAGCAAGAATTAAGCTTGGGAGTGTTGATACGTCTCCGTCGTATCTATAATTTTTGATTGTTCCATGCCAATATTCTACAACTTTCACATACTTCTGGCAACTTTTATACTATTTTTGGGACTAACATATTGATCCAGTGCCCAGTGCTAGATCTTGTTTGTTGCATGTTTTTTGTTTCGCAGAAAATCCATATCAAACGTGATAAAAACGGGCGGAGAATATTTTTGGAATATTTGTGAAATATGGGAAGAAGAATCAACGCGAGAAGGTGCCTGAGGGGGGCACGAGGCAGGGGGGCGCGCCTGCCCCCCAGGGTGCGCCCCTGACCCTCGTGGGCCCCCCGTAAGGTGGTTGCTACTCTTCTTCGGCCGCAAGAAAGCTAATTTTCAGAGAAAAATCTGGGCGAAGGTTTCAATCCAATCAGAGTTACGGATCTCCGGATATATAAGAAACGGTGAAAGGGCAGAATCCCAGAACGCAGAAACAGAGAGAGACAGAGAGATAGATCCAATCTCGGAGGGGCTCTCGCCCCTCCCATGCCATGGAGGCCAAGGACCAGAGGGGAAACACTTCTCCCATCTAGGTAGAAGGTCAAGGAAGAAGAAGAAGAAAGGGGGCCCTCTCCCCCTCTCTTTCGGTGGAGCCGAAACGCCGCCGGGGCCATCATCATCACCGCGATCTTCACCAACACCTCCGCCATCTCCACAAACATCTCCATCACCTTCCCCCCTCTATCTACAGCGGTCCTCTCTCCTGCAACCCGCTGTACCCTCTACTTGAATATGGTGCTTTATGCTTCATATGTTATCCAATGATGTGTTGCCATCCTATGATGTCTGAGTAGATTTTCGTTGTCCTATTAGTGATTAGTGAATTACTATGATTGATTTAATTTTCTTGTGGTTATGTTGTTGTCCTTTGGTGCCCATCATATGAGAGCGCGCGTGGATCACACCATAGGGTTAGTTGTATGTTGATAGGACTATGTATTGGAGGGCAAGAGTGATAGAAGCTTCAACCTAGCATAGAAATTGATGCATACGGGATTGAAGGGGGGCCAATATACTATGGTTGGGTTTTACCTTATTGAACATTAGTAGTTGCGGATGCTTGCTAATATTTCCAATCATAAGTGCATAGAATTCCAAGTCAGGGATGACATGCTAGCAGTGGCCTCTCCCACATAAAACTTGCTATCGGTCTAGTAACGTAGTCAATTGCTTAGGGACAATTTCGCAACTCCTACCACCACTTTCCCACACTCGCTATACTAACTTTATTGCTTCTTTACCTAAACAGCCCCTACTTTTTATTTACGCGCTCTTTCTTATCTTGCAAACCTATCCAAAAACACATACAAAGTACTTCTAGTTTCATACTTGTTCTAGGTAAAGCAAACGTCAAGCGTGCGTAGAGTTGTATCAGTGGTCGATAGAACTTGAAGGAATATTTGTTCTACCTTTAGCTCCTCGTTGGGTTCAACACTCTTACTTATCGAAAGAGGCTACAATTGATCCCCTATACTTGTGGGTTATCAAAACCTTTTTCTGGCACCGTTGCCGGGGAGCAATAGCGTGGGGTGAATATTCTCGTGTGTGCTTGTTTGCTTTATCACTAAGTAATTTTTATTTGTTGTTCTAAGTTGTTCTCTATCTTTAGTTATGGATATGGAACATGAAATACCAAAAAAAATTAGGTGTACCTACTACTCATGGAGATGGGGAACCTCCTAAAACCATCGATGCTGATTATGTGAAAAATATTATGTACTACTTTGATAATCCTGAGAAAACCCCATTCAATTATGTAATGGGAGACACATTGGATCAACGTGAATACTTTAGGGATTATCACTTGACTCAAAAAGGGAAACTATTATGGGATCAAATTCATATGTTGCATTGGTATGCTCGGGAATTATGCTTGAGATATGATTATACTTGTTGCTCTAGGATGAAGGCTCCACACCTTCCCTTTTCATGCAAATTTAATGATTATAAAACCTTGGTTTCTTATGCTAATGGTATATATGATTACAATGAGGTGGAACAAATAGAAGAATTTTTTGCTTTTATGGGTGCTTCGGAAATTGAATCTTTGTCTTAACAGTGTGAAAATTTTGATGATTCAGTTTATAGACCTGAAAATTTAGCTATCCTTAAATATTTCTATGAGAATTATGAATTCAATTCTGATATTGATGATTCTACTGGGAGAGTCTCCACTGTCCAAGAAGAGACTAATATTTTGCAGGAGTCTATGGAAGAAGAAATTGATGAAACTCCGAGCTCATTGGATGAAAAAGATGAGGAGGAGAGCGAAGAACAAAAGGAGGAAGAGCGGATTGATCACCTGTGCCCACCTTCTAATGAGAGTAACTCTTTATCCCATACAATGTTTAATTTCCCTTCGTGCTTACCGAAGGATGAATGCTAT